>NW_027107889.1:660819-666181 GCF_000696795.3 Halyomorpha halys | reverse complement strand
TTATTTTTTTTATTTTAGTATGTATGAGATCATTTATCAATATTACCTATTGCCCACAACTGTGTGGCAGATTGTAATATCTATCAATAAATAAATCTAATTAATTAAAAAGAGCGATACAGGCTAAACCTTATGGAATCCTTTACTTTATTGCTTTCTTGGGGGAACGAATATACTGGAGGGGTAAAGCTGGAAAATTGATGCGAGCCTTATGAGTGACAGGGGCGTGGCAGTGTAGGAGAAGAATACGAGCCAATCAGAGGCTGGCTTCTGTTTCAGTTTCATTCTTATTTCCTATTTCCTATTTCATTCCCGCAGGCGGTCATTCCTATTAAACTCAACGTAAATTTAAGCATCATGGGAGTGGCTTTTTGAGCTTCACTTTTGCCTTGAGGAAGAGCCTGGTTATTCCTCCCCCCTGATTGCTTCACATCTTCCGAAAGGGCACTATCGGATTCTTGTAATGTTATTATTCCACCCTTTTTTACATTTCGATAAAATGTTTTTCTTATCCTCCATTTTGAAACATTCCTGACTGATCAAGTAATACGACGTAGACTTTACCTATCAAAGGCCGTTAGGTTTTTTTAGTCGTACTTATTGATAGCGAAACAAGTAAGTACAGGTCAGACAAGATTCTGATTAAAAATGAACTTGGTATGCCTTCTCACGAAATTAATGCCAGGGTTCACGAAGAAAAAACATTGCATCTGTTAGTTGGTAGCAGTGAGGTTCTTGCTACGTTTTTACTTCTTGGTTCTTCATACGTGGAGGGGTAATCTACTGGTGACCAACCTATTGTAACCATGTTGGGTTTTTCATTTTGAGGGGCTGTCACCAAAAGAAAAAGTCATCACCCCAAGCCGGATTCAAACCGGCGCCACCCGCAGTTCTCAGATTACTGAGACCTGTGCCCCAACCACCTGAGCTACGGACTGTCGAAAAACTAAGCACCTGTATAAATAGTGCAAATACCATTCTTTCAGTTTGATTTCCAATATTCTTTTTTACTTTCTCCAACTCTATCTGAAGAGAACTCAGTTTGTCTCCGAATCTGGCATACTCATCGTCAACCTGACAGGTTGAATCAGTTTATCCAGATCAAATCCGATAATGCAGTGCTTCATGTATCCTCGAACAAAGAATCCATTATCGAACGTATGATTTCTAGGATGTGAACAGTGATATCTGTGGCATAGAGAATGAGGTTATGATTTTCTAAAGTATAATTCCTATAGAAATGAAAGGGTTTCTGATAAAGTTAATATGTGATACTATTGAGGCAAGAGAAAAGAATAACATTAAGAGGAACGACTTCATGGAGTTATTCCTTCAGCTGAAGAACAAGGGGACGCTTGGTGAAGGGACAAAGGAAGAAATCACTGAACCTTTTTGGTAAAGCAAAAGGTAAACCCTATGTTCAAATTCCAGGTCCTATAAAGATCTATTTGAAAAACAACCTCAAGATTTTTAGTAATGAGTTTGGATATATGTTATGTAGGTAAAAAGAATCGTTACATTCTTCTGAGAACATTGCTTGTATTTGCATGTAAAAATATGATGTTTGAGAGACAAACTTAAAATATTTAAACCTTCATTTGCAGCCCTGAAGAAGATAAAGTGAACCAGCATCTTTTCAACCTTCAAGGAGAAAAATGGAGGACACTAAGGGTCAAGCTCACCCCTACCTTCACCAGTGGAAAGATGAAGGGAATGTTCCCGCTGTTCAAGAGCTGTGCAGAGGTTAGTACTTATACAACTTTAGTGCAATGGATTCATGACCTATTGCATATTAAGTGTAGAACAGAAATAGATTATTTGTTAATAATCAAGAATTTCCTACTTTATTCATATTGGAGATGCTTAGTTCTAGCATTGCGATCCTATGAAATTTCGAATTAGACTTTTCGACGGAAATATACGTTTTGTGGTATCTATCTAGTCTAAATACCCAAGAAATTTTTATTTTTTAAATATCTTTATTGAAATTTACAATTATATTATACAATATATTCAGTAAATTTGATCTTAGTTAAAATGGAGTGTTACAGACGTGTAGAGAAACTACCTATTGGCAGCACTCTAATGACATTTTACATTAGGATGGACACGACATCTTCTTTTCAGGAGCCTCGGAGGATTGTCAGGAATGGAAGAGGATGCAAGGTTAAAACTAGTGGCTTTAGGTGGTTAGGGAGTTTATAATGGAAGGAATGATATCTGGTTCGGGCTAGATCAGTTACATAGGGAACATTAAGGTCTTTATGTATGATTTTATTTGTGACAAAGTAAGGAGCATTGAGGATTTTATGAAGGATTTTGGATTGTAAGGATTGGATGCGAGAGGAATTCGAAGATTTAATGGAACCCCGAAGCTCAACTCCTTTTGTCCAGATTGACCTTATTACAGTCATTTAGATCAGTCTTTTGTAATGAATTGGAAGTTTAAACCGTTTATCTAGAAAGTGCTGTAATAGTCGAAATTGACGTACAGTTTCCTGTCTTTTAGTTAGTCCAAGTTAGTCGTTTGTCCAGATGTAGTCCAAGGTAGCGAATCTGTTCGACAGGGGTAAGAATAACATTATTAAATGACACTGTAGGGCAGCCAGTAGGTTTACGACGAAACCAAGAAAATAATTTAAATTTTAACCTTTCAAATGTTTTGTATCTAATAGTACAATTATTATTGACATATAAAAACCCTCCAATATTCTTCTTTTAGAACTATTATTTTATTTATACAAAATAATTTTATTTTCAAAATCTAAATTATGCTGATTATTGGTTACATGTTTTCTACTTTATTCATATCGTAGATGCTTAATTCTAGTATTGCGATCGTGTAAAAGTTCGAATTCGAATTTTCGACGGAAATACAGGTTTCGTGACCACTTAAATCTAAATAACCTAGCTACACATAGTGGTCTCTGAGAACTTTATGAAATCGATTTTTAACATTTTTTTTTTCGTTATCCCCAAAAATGACTAACGATTATGATTAAACTCAGCATGCTTGTACAAGTTTGTAGAAGCTTGTACAGCAAGCTTGTACAGTAAGCTTGTACAGCAAGCTTGTACAACAAGCTTGTACAGTAAACTTGTACAGTAAGCTTGTACAGTAAGCTTGTACAGCAAGCTTGTACAAGTTTTTTATATCGGTCAGGTCTTATCATTATTGGAATATTCTGACAGAGTATGAATAACGAATTTTTAAAAATCTTCTAAAATAACTTTAATTTTGTTTATTAGAAAAAATAATGAGCTAATTGTTAGCAATGATAAACAATGGTTGAATACGAAATATTAATTTTAGTTATTCACTAAACGATATTTGTGTTAATGGGATACAATAGTTTTATTCCTAATAAACAAATATACTAATTATCCATTAGGAATAATGTAATTATTATTTTTGTTTTCTCTGACCACTTTATAACTTTCATTTTTGCCATAGACTCTCACACAGTCACTCAAGTCGAAGGTGGGCTCAGAAGTTGATATGAAAAACCTAGTCACTGGCTTCACGTTGGACGTCATAACCAGCTGTGCCTTCGGCTTGGACCCGGAATCCATCAATCAACCAGGCCGAGAACTAAAAAACTTGAGCAAATTTTTCTCTAAGAGGAAGTGGTACCATCACTTCATTCATGAACTTGCTAGGGCCTTTCCTTCATTAGCAAGTACCGGAAGGTAAAACGATTAATAATTGATTAATAATTAAATTGAAATAATATTTTTTTATTAGATAATGAAGTTTATGATTTTTTAGGGTCATTCCCATTGAAATGGAAGAATTTCTGATAAAGCTAGTGGGTGATACTATTGAGTTCAGAGAGAAGAATAACATCAAGAGGAACGACTTCTTGGACTTGCTCATTCAGCTGAAGAACAAGGGGACGATTGGTGAAGGGGCCAATGATGAAATTACTGAACCTTTTGGTAAAGCCAATATTGTATGAAAAGTAGTTTTTAATAAACCAGCCGAATTCATAGCTTCATGTAATCTGTTTTCCTTCAGAGATGGACATGGGCTTGATGGCTGCGCAAACGTTTGTGTTTCTATTTGCCGGTATGGAGACTTCAAGTTCTGTGCAGAATTGGTGCCTGTACGAACTAGCTCTCCAGCAAGACCTTCAGCAGAGGTTGAGGGAAGAAATCGACAGAGTCTTGGAAAAACACGGTGAAGTTACATACCAAGCCGTGCAAGAGATGGAATATCTCCATATGGTGATATCTGGTGCGTACTTAGTTGGGTAATGATAATTTTGAATACATAAATTACAACCATAATGATTGTCTTTTTGGTTCTTTTAAAGAAACAATCAGGAAGTACCCCACCATCCCCGGGCTGATCAGGGCTTGCACAACTCCGATCACCTTGCCGACCGGAGATCGCCTCGAGCGGGGAGACAATATGCTCATCCCGGTATTCTCAATCCACCGCGATCCACAGTACTATCCAGACCCGGAGAAATTCGACCCAGAAAGGTTCTCACCCGAAAACATTGGATCCATCAGACCTTTCACGTACATGCCTTTCGGAGAAGGTCCTAGGATATGCATCGGTAAGGAACATCCTTCCTCATTTAGAAACATAAACCATAAATAAATCTTTTGTTTCTGAGTATAAAATATTGTTCTAGGATTTATTTAAAGTCTCTTATACTTTTACAGGAAACAGGTTCGGACTCATGCAGACTAAGGTGGGAATCATGACTGTGCTAAGGGACTTCAAAGTGATCCCTTGTGATAAGACTCCAAAAACCATGGAGTACGGCCATCGTCCGGAAATCACTCAGCCAATTGAATCTATAATAACCAAACTCGTTCCGAGGGACTGACACTTTGTTAATACTCATCATAAATATCTGTTTTAATTATAGAGATCTATTTTAGTTTTTTTTTATAAAAAATTAAAACATTACTTTAACAAATTTTATTTATTTACCTTCTATGAGATTAATCCAATGGCATTTTGCTATAGGTTTGATTTGAAAAAAAAAAAAGGAATCGAAGTTAGAATAGTTCTTGTTTCACTTTTTAGGCAAATACATCGACAACTCTGTTCTGACTTGCTATTTAATTAAGAACTCAGTATTTTCCAAAAAGTCATTATTGAGATTTAATAATGATTGGGTTAAGAAATAACTGCCTCTTTCAAGTTTAAATTTGTTGCGGAATCCCATATCACAGCCCTCGAAGATTAGTATCGTAATTGGAGGATTTAGATAAATTCCAACAAATCCCATCAAATCACCTTTACCCTTCGTCGGAGTTGAGCTTTGGGGCTCCACTAAACCTTCGAATTCCTCTCGTATTCAATCCTTACAATCCAAAATCCTTCGTAAAATCCTCAATGCTC
>NW_027107889.1:642462-660549 GCF_000696795.3 Halyomorpha halys | reverse complement strand
TAGAGTGCTACCAATGGATAGTTTCTCAACACGCCTATAACACTCCAATTTAACTTAGATCAGATTTACTAAATGTATTATAATGGACAGTTGTAAATAGCAATAAATAAATATTCAAAAAAAAAAATTTGTTGCGGAACAGTTAGTGCAAAAAGTTTTTTATTTTTAATGTTTTAAAATGAATTATATTTAACAATGACATGGTAAACTTATAATCTTGCGATATAAATGAAAAATAGTTTTGAAAAAACTGATAGGAGGAATTTCTATTTGTAAAGGAGGTAGAAGAGAAGAAAGGGAAGGTAGTCCAGTCAACTCAGTAGTTTTGTTCCAACACCACTTCTGACTATTTAGAACAGTACGGAGCATGCGCAGTAGAGTATTAGGGAGGTTGAACCGCATACTACGCTCTATACAGTCAGAAGTGGATGTTGGAATAGACCTAGAGGAGGGGTGAGTGGGGGAATCGGCGGGGAATGTTTGCCTTGCGCATCTCTCCCCTCCCTTTACCCACAGACAAACTCATCTTAGATGGATTATATACGATATCCGATCTGACGAGTATATTGGTTGATACTTGTTTGTCATTGATTACATCGAAATTTTATTGTGGTTTTTCAATTAGTAGTCATTAATTCAGATATTTAATTAATCATTAGTTATAAATTATTAGATCAATTACCAATCATTTATGAAATAATTGAAGACATAAGTGGATGAAGGTGCTCTGAGATATTTTAAGGTGAAAAAAAATTTTGCCTCTAAGAATATACAGGAACTCCTTCCTACACAGCATCTTGTTTGTGCCCATGCCTAGTAGCACTTAAAATAAAGGTAATTCAACTTTTTATAAAGTGGTTTATGACACCTATACTCGTTGGGATAGTAGTTTTTATGATATTCGCAAATGAATAAAAATTGTGAACAACTATAAATCAATTTATATATCATGAAAACTACTACTCTTGCGAATATAAGTGTCATAAACTACTTATATTAAATCTTTGGCTTTTCAACAATATCACTATTCTTATCTCCGGAAAAATGTTGTCAACTTACAAAGAATATTTTTCCTCTGTTGTCCTGTTGTTAGTTATCAAATCCTTTCATACTTTTATTGCTATTTATCGAGGTTTTAACATTCCGACAACAATACAGTAAATGTCGTTAAATAATTTAGCCACATATGTACCTAAAACCTTTCAAGGGACACTTCACAGGGACACCTGTGTTTATTTGCCACAAGGGACCCGAGTCAGAGCTGTAAGCACATTTATTCCACAGTTTTTGCCGAACGATCAGAAGCCAATTAAGCAGGTACAAACCCTTCCTAGACATGTCACTTTGGGGGCGTTCTGTCACATATGGCCAATCAGGAATTAGATTTAAAAAAAGTAACGCCTTTAAGGGGAGGTGTGAGAAAAGGGGCAGGACAACTAGGCCAGGAAAAAAGGGCATTGAAGACCAAAACACAGAAGCAGTAGAGTGACAGAAGTAACAAGACCGAAGAGAGGGCTAGATGCACTTTGACCAGACCAAGTCCTAGGAACGGCTAAGAGACCTGGACGCCACCCCTTTTGAACAAGATGACAGTCATGTTATTACACGCACCACGGCTTGAATCAAACAACTCAGCACTCATTCAGATGTATATATTGCTATGTATGCTATGGAGATTTATTCGTGATGCCAGGATAAACGCTGAAGGCAATTATCCAAAAATAAGTTAATTAATTAATTATATATTGAGTCCTAAAAAACTATTATTATGATTGGATTCTTTTCCAAAGGCTCTTTGTGTGTTTACCGGTTCACCAATTAAATACCTTTATATTTATAAAATTTTGTTACCATTAATTATATAGTATAATAAAGAGTGGTATATTGGATTATATAATAGTATATAAACTACATAAAGAAACTAAGTATTTATTTACAATTTGTTGCTATGATTAATATGATTCAGATAAAGGTTGCCATGAAATATAGATCTTCTAAGCCTGCCTCTTGACTTTCTCCGTCTAAGCCTTCTTGTTGACTGTGTGTTTTTCTGATCTAGATTTCCTGTCCTTATCTCCCACTTTCCTTTTGGGGCGTTACCTTATTTTTTAATCTCCTCTCTCATTGGTCATCGGTGACCGAAGACTCCCGAGATAGGCGTCCCCCTCCTCAGGGCCGAGCATGTGTAAAAAAAGTTTGACATGTCCAGTAAGGGCCTGCACCTGGTTAATTTGATTCTGGTCCCTCATCACAACCTGTCATTTTGTGTTTTGACACTTAAAGGTTAGCCAATCTAATTTTTTCAGGGGGCTCTGGTAATAATATAATAATCGATATTTTATGGCAAACCAATTATCTGAATCTTTTCAATCATATTATAATTTCCTTTAATCATATCAATGTAAATAAACACTTTGTTCCTTGATATAGCTCTTTTACTATCATATTTCCCAATACCACCCCTTAATATATTATATTATTAATGATAACAACATTTTATAAATACAAAGATATTTAATTGGTAAGTGGTAAACACACAACAAGCCTTTGGAAAAGAATCCAGTTATAATAATAGTTTTGCAGGGCTCATTATAAATTAATGAATTAATTAACTTATTTTTGGATAATTGCCTTCAGCGATTATCCTGGCATCCCGAGACAGTACATAGCATTATATTTGTCCATTTTAATAGTTACTAAGAATATGAGATTGTTAATGTCTTTAGTCAAATAAACCGTTTTTAAAATATGATAATGAGGTGTAGATAGTTGACCGTAGATGAATGATTGGAGAAGTTTGTCGGGGGGTGCATGCCCTGCCCCATCTTGCTGATGAAGACCTGAAACTCAGGTCGAAACGTCGGCATAAAATAAATAAATATGGTTTTGTTTATTTATGTTGTTCTTTGCTGACCGACAAACTTCTCCAATCGTTTTTAAGATAATTGAAAAAAATCTATTTGATAAAGCGGATCTTCTAGTAAGTTACTGTTTACGAAAAAGTTACTGTCACACTCTAAACCTCTTCTAAATATTTATTTTCAGTTTCACTTTTTGTTTCTCTCGACCAGAGAGATCTGGAAGGGAAGTGCTTCGAAACCATTCCAGAGGTCAGGCAGTTTCGACGAGGTCTCTTAAAAGCATTCCCCACGTAGAGTATTATCTAACGACGAATCATAACGTGTAATTCAGAATAAAAACAATAAATTTATTCTTTTTCTCATAATAAAGCATCCACTAATTTATTGTTTTTATTCTGTTTTGAGGGATCGGAAAAAAAAACCTGTAATTCACATGGCTTTATCACTAAAGATGTCCACTAATGCACTTAAAATTTCTGTGATTGTATATTTTTTTATTTAATCATAAAACGGTTAAAAAAATAAATTGTTCATTAATTAAAGGCATCGCATCCATATCTATTATAGAGTATTATCTAACGAAGAATCATAACGTGTAATTCACATGGTTCCATAACTGCAGATGTCCACCAATACAATTATAAAATTTTGTGATTCTATAATATATTTTATTATTAAATCATAAAACGGGTAAAATAAATTGTTTATTAATTAAAGGATAGCATTGCGCCGGTAAAATATTATTACAAACATCATATGTAAATCGATTGTTACTATTGGTTTTATTGATAATTGAAGGGTTTATATTTTTAAAAAATAGTAAATTTAAAAAAAACTTGAAATTAATGTTTTTCAGAACGCCTTTTTTTTTAGTTATTATCAAATACACGAAACCGATCATAATTGATGGACACTCGTAATCTTATCGATCGAACACCTGCAATAGTAGCTTACAACACTGATCCATTTCCAAATATAATAGAATTTACTTTTTAATATTTGCTATATCACCGCAGTCTGAGATGAATCAAAATCTGCAGTGATCGATTTTTATAAAAATGACTGGTTCTGGATCATAATGAATAGGACAATATTTAGTGGATTTGGATAGATGAAACATGGCCTAATTGTGTTATTCTATTCATGTAGATTTTATGACAATTAATATATGGTTTGTCCAAAAAGGTTACAATGTTAATTAGATAAATTAATTTTGATTGTAGAATACATTAATGAATGATATTACAATTTACTTGATGGTTGGCTACTGAGATGGAGCTTCTGTAGATCTTGAAGATTATCTCTTCTTCTGTTTTCTCATCCCGTCTCCTGAAGTGGTTCCTCTCCTTCCTGTCCCATTGTTCCCAAACAGTGATCATTCCGAACAGATCTCCTTTCTCTTCTGACACGAGGTGTTCCTCAAGGGTCCTCACTTTCACCAACCCTTTTTTCCATTTATATTAACGATCTTTCGGATTCCATTCACCACACACAATACCACCTACATACAGATGATCTTCAAATTTATCTATCCTTCCAACCTTCCAAGATGCTTGAGGCCATCCAAAAGATACAAGAAGGTATTGATAGTATTAACACATGGGCGTTAATACTGATGCAATGATTTGTACCTGAATGCTGAAAAAACCAAGGCCATTCTTATTGGTTCCAAGCGCCTCCTTCATTAACAACGAATCGATTCACTTCTATCCTACAATAAAAAACCTTGGAGTCATCTTTGACAGACAACTCTCCTGGAATAATCACATTTCTCAAACCACACGCAGATCCATAACTGTACTCAAATAATTTCTAAGATTCCGTAATTCCCTTCCTCAAAACACCAGTCAACTCCTAGTATCCTCTCTCGTTTTCCTCCATTGGTGCCTTAGTCTATGGAGGGTTATCTCCAGGACTAGAGTTAAGACTGAAGAGACTTACGAACTGCTTTGTAAGATATATCTTTGGGTTTTCGGGGCGCTCTCAAGTTTCTCGCTGGTATACCGAGTTGAAGTGGCTCTATCCAACCTCCCGAAGGAAATACCTCCATGGTGTTTTCCTATTCCAAGTTCTTAAGATCAAAAACCTACCTATATTCTTGATCTCCTCACTCTTGGTTCATCCATCCACTTATTAAACACTAGATCCAAACCGATTGATTTATATATGCCCTCCTATAGAACCGTCTTCTTCAGTAAAATCCTTTGTCATACGTGCAACCTCCTCGAATTCTCTTCCCGTCTCCATTCGCCAATCCTCAGCCATTCTTTACTTTAAACAACAACTATTCCTTCACTTGTTGTGTAACCAAACCTTCGCATCATTGTGAACAAATAAATAGGCAGTTATTGATTAACATTATAAACAGTAGCTAAGCCAATATCCCAATGTAATTTCATTTTACTTACTGGAAATGACATTGTAATTGTAACATTAAAACTTGCCATAAAAAAATGCTTGCCAGACAAAAATCTTAATGTATGAACCATATATTTATTCTTAGGGGACATATGTCCCAGAACAAAATTATTTTATCATTTCATTGCATTTCTCTGTCCCCCGCCTGGCTGTGTTAATCAAACTATTTACTCATCCTGAGTGATGGTGACAGTGATAACTGACTTCCAGAAAAATGCAGTTGCCCATTGTAACCTGTAGGTTCATCCATGGGATAGTTCTCCCTCATAAGTGGTACCAGTTCACTTTCTTCCTGTGTACTGCTCTACTTCATTTTTATGCCACTAGCTGGCAGCATTTTAAGCTGCCATTCAATACGTTTCGAGGTACTTCCTTAAATAATATTTAATTCTATAAAACGTATCGTTTAGCATTTTATTGCATCGATTATACCATGACACGATTACAGGGAATTGTATATCCCGACGTACTACACAAATTATCGGGTATACGTATAAGTTAACGCTGTTTGACAAAAGATGATTCCCCCAGATAGTTTAGTTGAAATTGTTAGTTAAATGTAATATGGTAAGGCTGACCATCTGGGACCAGCGGAACGGCCCCTCCCCGTTCCAATAATCCACTGGCGTAACCAATGTTCACTACCTTCAAGGGGCCTCTACATGTTGGCCAAGCCATGGCGAACTCAGACATACGGGAGCATGTGGATGGGTGGCTTGGCTTGGTTGGTCTAGGTACGTTTCCGATCCGTCGAGAGTCGGTTTTTTGGACACAGATCAAAGGGGTTCGTGAGAGCGCTCGTGAAACATCTCCACCATTGTTCTTTGTCTAGTTGCAACTGGAGGTTAAAGGTGTTTGTTGGTACTTTTTATAATAAGTTTTATATTTAATCTTATTTATTTATATTTAATTTCCTTTAATTTTCTTATTTTGTAATAAAAATAATACAATCCAAGTGCAATTGCTGAAAACCACTAGTACGTCCGCCATGCTTGCCTCTCTGAATAACACTGACCTGTGGATGGTCCGCTCTTTGTTTACAGAGCATTTGTACAAGCCTCCGATTCGTGGCGAGCGGCCAACATATGGATCCAATTTTACTGGACCCTTCACCTAACTTTATAATGCCAAAAGGCAATCCAAGGGATCCTTTATACCCAGCTGTACATATAGCATACCTCCTATATGTACGTATTATAGCATACCTCCTATATGTACGTATTATAGCATACCCCACTATATGTACGTATTATAGCATACCCCACTATATGTACGTATTTACCAATTTAAATTTTCAGGAGGGTACGAAAAACAAACAAAAAATGACCATCTGGTAACAACATAACCTTGACGTAATAACTGCTTATCAGAATCACATATTTTTTTCGTTCGAAAATGTCAAGATCTGTTGAAAATAAGCGTCATTTTCCTGAAGCTCATCAATCGTTTGTGATTTAGTGAGGCTGATTTAAGCGAGAGAAGTTCTTGGAGGTGGTTTCAAAACTTTACAAACTGTAATTTTGAAGTGGAAGACAAAAATCGGAGAGGTTCTCATAAATAGATTAATGAACTGCTCCACAAGATTCATCTTCGGTAATCCCAGGCGTTCTCATATCTCTAACTATTATTCCGAGTAAAGCTGGCTCTATCCCAGTATCCAGAGACTATATCTTCTTGGTACATTTATATCCAATCCTTGATAACTAGAAAAACCTTCCTATCTCATTGACCTCCTCACCCTACGTTTATCCATTTACCTTTTAAACACAAGATCCCAACCTACCGATCTCTATATCTCTACCCATAGAACTGCCTCCTTTGAAAAATCTTTAGCTGTTCGAGCTACCTCATTTTAGAACTCCTTACCCATATTCATTAAGCTTCCCCCTTAACTTAATTCAAACACCAACTATATATCCATCTCCTTGACTATCAAACTTCCATGAACTTGTGAACAAAAAAAAACAATATAAGCATAGATAAATATATATTTTTGTTCATACTTTATTTTATTTAAATATTGTAATAGATTCATTTAATGTAGCCAAAAGCTGCTAAAACTGTTCCATATTCTTATTCTTAGGGGACAAAATATCCCAGAATAAAGATGGATTTTCATTAATAACCCAAAAAGCTTCCTATCTCATTGATCTCCTCACCCTACGTTTATCCCTTCGCCTGTTAAACACAAGATCCCAACCTACCGATTTGTATATTCCTTCCTATAGAACTGCCTCCTTTTAAAAATCCTTTGCTGTTCGAGCTACCTCATTTTGGAACTCCTTACACGGGTAAGGATGATGGATATGGATCCATCCATAAATTATATATATATCCATCTCCTTGATTATCAATCTTCCGTAAACTTAATAAACAAAATATTAGATTAATTTTATTTATTCTTGTTTGAGAGTGGTTTAGTTTATTCTTAATTTAAAACAAATTTGATCCTTTTTTTTCTCTCAACATTATTCTTTACAACTTTTCCAACGTTTCGACCCTCAGGTCATTCTCAAGGATACCTTCATATATGTCATTTCCTTTTTCAAATCTTAAAAATGCAGGCTAATTGCCTTTGTCCCATATAACCTTTTCTAAATAATTTTTTCCTAGATTTAAACCTTTTATAAAACACTTTTCTTCCTTTCTTCATTCACATTTGCATCTTAAGTTGTAACTGTTTTAAGATTTGAAAAAGGAAATGACATTAATATGAAGGTATCCTTGAGAATGACCTAAGGGTCGAAACGTTGTAAAAGTTGTAAAGAATAAATTTGAGAGAAAAAAAGGAACAAATTTGTTTTAAATTAAGAATAAAACAAAATATAATAAACCTCAATATAATCTTGGATAAATATATATCTTTTGTTTATATTTTATGTATATAAATATTATAATAGTTCTATTTAATTATGTTTAAAACAATAGCCTGGCAAATACTGTTGATACTATTCCAAATTGTTATTCTTAGGGGACCAGGTGTTCCATAATAAAGATGATTTTTTTTTTTCATAGGGAAGTCGAAAGTGTACGATGACACGGAATTAGAAGTATTAATTAAAGGAAGATTCATCTCAAGCGAAATAAGAATTTGTATTTACATCAGCGGTTTCAAATCGTTTAAAATGATTGGGAAAGATTCAAAAACAAGGAAATTGTGCCGAGAGATGTTGAATGCCGAGTAAAATGTTTGTCAGGCATAACAAAAACAGCGACGATTCTATGTCCTTGAAAGATTTGCTTGAAAAGGAAAGAAGAGATTTTAATATAGTTAAATAAAGTAATATTTAAAAAGCGCCTGAAATTGGAAAACTATGGGAAACCTTGGTAGTTAAAAATGGATCTACTGCATCAGCTCAAAGAAGAGAAAATGGAAAAATGGAGACCGCCAAACCATGCTTTAAAATTGACAGGAAAACCATTCATTTAATTTTTAAAAAAATATACTGTGTGTTTGTTGGGATTAGTCTGTTGTCGTGAATTATGACGACAAAGTTATTCTTTTACAAGTTTAGGAACCGGTATTATAAATTTAAACAATTATCCCTTGCCCAACTGAACCTTAGACATATGGTTGCATATATCCACATTCTCTTACAATTTTATAGAAAAAGGAACCCAATAAAAACGACTTGGTTCTAAGAAGTCTCCTGAGACCCTTCTAACAGCCCTTTCAAGCCCTTAGTATCCTGTATCAATAGCAAGGGCTGTACATGCTGTCATCTCACAATGGACTTGCATCAGTCTAACTATTTTATGTTAACACATGAAAGATAGTTCTCACAAGATCATGACATCCCCAACTCTTACCCCAATTTCTTGGAAGCCTCACACCCTGCTTCTAGTCACGCCTTTTTCCCCTCCCAGATATTTACTTCTAATTTCATAGGTTCTCTAGGCCCGGCCTAGTCTCCTAAAATTATCTGATTGGTCCAAACGCCTTCTCCTATTTCACTATTCTTCCTACCCCCTCTTCTCAAGTGTACATATATATTTCCTAGCACTAGATAGCTAAGTAAGAAGAGAGACACACTGTAATAGTAAGAGTAACATGTAGTTCTTTTAAATATGTTAGAATAAAGTCATTTTAGTCTTCACTGGTTTTTATGTTGTTTAATTTACATGACAATGCTCGCCCGCATGTTACGGCACCGATCAAAACCTATTTGGAAACACATAATATGGGAGTCCTACTTCACCCGCTGTATTTCCAAACATTGCCTTTCCCAATTATAACTTATCCCGATCTATGACGGTCACGCCCCGTTCTGTGGTGGGGTGAAAACCCTCCAGAATTAAATGTGTCTAATTATGTTGATAAGTGTGTTATGTTTCATACACTCAAATACCTATAATCAAAATCAACCTAACTGTTTCTCCCATCAAAAAATATTTGTCAGCCGAAAACCTAATCTAACAGACTTTAGTTCGGCATTTTGTTTTAAACTGTCCAACAAAACATTTTTCAAAAATCAGGCCAAGTCAATACCAATGAAATTTAGTAGGTTTCTTGAAATATTTTTTTCAAACTTTTTACGGCTAAATTCGTTTTTGCACATTTTTGATATACCAGAAAAATGAGCTTTATTGACCTTTGTGCCGAGACTATTTTCCTATAACATCTTTGATTATTTATTACAACTAAACTATATAAAAAATAATATTTTATTTATAGGAAAAAATTATTTTAATGATGGAAAACTTAAGATTTATATTTTTAAACCTCAAAATAGTATTTAAAAAATTTTAAAAATATATTCCAATGAACTAAGCACTCTGAATAAAATAGAAATTCGTGAGAATTACACAAGATTTAAACAATTCAAAGTTTTTAAAAATATCATTGTACGGCTTTGTGTCGGAGTGTCGCCAGATGGACAATACTTATATAAATAATAAAATATAATGTACCATTCCATAATAAATATTTGATAGAAAACTATGGAAACTTATTTTTACACCTATATATTATTTCAACACATCTACAGCATCTCTAATGTTTAAGAACCAGTCATTCATGTTAGATGGAAAAAACAAGGTTTATCAAGACAATTACTAATGAAATAAGGGGGTGTTGTTTTATGTATTTATATATGTTTAAATGTTTAGTAATATAACTCAGAGGCAAATAACTAATGTTTAGTTAATATGGTTTCATAAATATTTTATGTGAATTATGATTAATTCAGTGAGTCACAGTAGAACCTAACACCTTATCGCTGGTATAAAAGCAATTCTAAAACAGCTGTATCTTCAGTCCTCGTCAACACCTCGAGTATTCGAGTCAACAGTAAGTCAATTAAATTTATTATAATTTGTATATTTTTTTTTCAATGTTAATTAATTGCTATATAAGCTGTCCCATTGGAGCAGGTTCGAATCCTCACTCAGATAAACATACTCCACTCCATCTCCCCGCTGAGTTGAGTGTTTATAATCTTTATATCAGATATTACTCAATCGTAAAAATTTAAAAACATTCAATTTTAATAGTTCAGAGTGTAATAGTTATTATTATTTTAGAGCAACTTAATGACAAAAAAAATTATATGTTTCAACTTGTTTATAATTCTTAGTATTTCTTTTTCAAAACTTAACTATAGATATGGCCCTCTCCCCCAGATGCCTACTTATTCCATTGCGCAATTTTTTTTTTTTTTTAAATACTTTTTATTTATTGAAAGGTATTACAATCTGCCACACAGTTGTGGGCAATTGGTAATAGTGATGAATGATCACATTCATACTAAAATAAAATAAATAAATGGATGAAAAAAAAATCTCTCTTAAAATATATAGAAACAGAAGGATAAACAAAATGAACATAATCACACTATGTGTATGAAAAAACAAAATAAATAAAATAATATAATCTCTAGTTACATTTACACTCTTATATACAATATTTACACAATCGACCTGAGGATCCCTGAGCCCACTCTATTCCCCACGTGTGAGGGGTAGAGCAGAGCTCAAAAGATCCCAGCGCATCCCTCTCACCGGATCATTGGTAGTGAGCCTTTGGAGGCTAAGCAAGTGCGCTAAAGCCGCAAACATTCAACTTGCGTGGAGAATCTGACCATTGCCAAAACTCCAATTGTCCGTTTTTATTTACAATAAGTCTCTTGGCTACTGCCGTTTCAACCTTCTAGGTGGGCTGTAGAGATGGGTGGAACTTGATAAAGTTTGAACCGAAGGATTAGGATGGTTGGAAAGGTTTATATGGAATTTTGAGAATTTGGTTGGCATAGGTCAAGGACAAAAGGGATATGTAGGTCATGGTGTAGTGTTCTATTAGACTTGCGTAATTCTCTATAAAATTATTTATAAATATGTTAATAATTCTGCTAGTTCATAGCTAGGTCACTTGTCATGAAATAGAAATGGATCGTTCTCTGAAAAGATGTATATTTCTCCATACTTTTTTTGTTATCAGAAACCGTTGTTTTTTCCTAACAGAATAATGTTCACAGGAAGTATTTAAAAAAACTCATCCAGATTAATAATACTACTTTAAATGTTAAAGGCAGAAAAAGTTGATTGTTGTTAATAATTAACTGTCAATGCTAACATAATTGTTGTTGAAAAGGTTCATGTTTATAAATAAGGATATAAACCAATATAATTGTATTTATAAATATATTTGTTAAGAAACAAAAGTTATTTTATTCACAATTAAAGGGGAAGCGTTCTTTATAAATACCAAAATTAAAAACAATAAAACAAAGAAATAATAACAAATAAATTCGTAGAAATTTCAGCATATATGGACAATTATGCGAATTTAAAATATATATTAAACAAAAATATTTCTTAAGCTATTACTATTTATATATAACTTACGTATCGGCTAAGCAAAATGTTAAAAAAGAGAAGAAGGAATAAGATCTCACACGCTTGGACTGCTGTAACACATATTGGCTTTACTTTTTTTATTTATTTTTTTCCCGATCCCTCTAAAACAGAAAAGCATTAAATGAATAGGTTGCATTACGTATGGTTACATAATTCAAATTGAATATTACCTTTTTCTACTAATGGTACTTGAAGGTATACGGTGAAATACTTATCTTGTTGTTTTGATGTGTCCGTTCTATATGAATTCTACAAGAAAATATCGGGAGGTGAGAGGCCTCCTCATGTTCATTAAGCAGAGGAGAGAAAAATAAAACAGTTATTATTTTAAAAACAAAAGATAATGTTAAATAATAAGAAAAACAGTCAGAAGTCGAAAAAAGAGTAGGGGGGAAGATGCATGAGAAGAAAGGAGTTATAGGGTAATGTTTACAGGTTTTTTGGAACCTTTCCTGCCCTGCCACCTCGCAGGAAGGGGGGAAGGGAAGATTGGTCGGAAAACTGTATTAAAGGAAGCAGGGAGACTGTCAAAGCATTTGATTTGTCTCCGTGTGATGTGTTGTTGTACAGTTTCTAACTGTAGTTCGTTATGAATGTACATATCTTCTGTAGTGTACTGTCTTAGTATTGTAGTGATTTCAGGGCTGTTGAGTAGAGAAAATGTAGTAGAGGTGCACCGTATAGGAGTGATGGTAATAGTATTATTTTATAAATGAGTAGCTTGAGTCTGAGTGACAGCTAAGGTGTATAGATGAGGTGTTTGAGTTGGTATGATGTCGCGTTGACGATCTGTATTCTGTTTTGTATGTTTGCGGTGAATGAGAGGTGATTCTAGTTTCATGCCATGGTATGTGAGATGTCTCTTGGTTTGTGTTGTCTATTCGTTGAGTTTTGGTGCTCTGTTAAGAGTTTTCTTGTATGAGAATGTGATGGCGTCCACTTTGGCTTTATTGGGTTCGGTACATCTCTTTCACATTCTCTTCTTCTACATTCGATCAGCTCATCTCCTCAGTCACTTATATATATCATATATATATACATAAAGAGAAGGAAACAAAATTGAAATACCAACTATATATATAGGACTAATAAAGATTTTAAAAGATCGAATAAAATTATCCCAATAAAAGTTCAAACCCACAAAAGTAATTTTAAAACATTGCCAAAACTTGAAAACAAAAGGTATCTAACTGATGTAATATATAACTAATTTGTACATAACATTAATTTTAGTAAAATCTAACTCTATAAAATTATTTATAAATAAATAATTCAAACTTTATCCAGTATAGTCTCAAATTTGTATGTGGATAATTATAGTTGGCCTTGATAGGATTTTTGCTAATGAAATAAAGAGAAAAATTGACAAAAATGTAGTTATGATAAATAATTTTAAATGCTTGAACTGAGTGGAGGAAGGTTACAAGCATTGTTGTGATAAAAGTTTTAAGGAATAGTGTCTGCAGATAAATAAATTGACTTTGTTTTTAATTGATAATTGACTAATTAGGTAATTAAACATTTGTGGGATATACTTATTAACAAAAAAAATATTTTTACCTAATGTTTTTAATGTTTCATAGATATATATTTTTGACCTGGGCAGAATAGCCTGCATGAAGTTTAGAGTTGTTAAATTATATGGTTTCAAAGTGGTATTGAGTAGATTGTCCCTGAAGATGGCCGGATTGGCCGAAAAGTTGGACGTATAAGAGAAATAAAAAGTTTTGAGACTATAATGGATAGAGTTTGAATTATTTATTTAAAAAATTACCAGTCTCATGAAAATATTAAGATTATAAATTATTTATAAAGATTATATTATTAATTATTATTTCAAATTATGAAGGAGGTGGTCGGGGTGCGGTCAGAAGAAAACAAGAAATATTCAATAACTATTTATTTGCTTATGTTAGAGGGGTAGACCGAAACGTAGATGGGATGATTGCGTTAGGACTGATTTAATAGATTTGGGCTTGGAAGAGCGTTACTGATGTATATAGAGATCGTGAGGTGGTATCAACATCGAACCTTCGGGTTCGCTGAACCTGTATCACAATTATGAATTAAAAAAGAAATTATACGCAGACATCGAACACTGGTAAATTGTAATTCATTCAATCTAGCCCCTCTTCAACTTCAACTCAAAATTCAGTCATTCAAGTAACATAAAAAATAATGAGATTCTTTATTATATTATTACAATTGGTAATGAATGAACAATGATTGCGTAAAAAATTATAATTTAAATAGAATTAATATTGAAAATATACATTTTAATAATTTGTAGGCACTAAACATTTTTTGTTTTTCGTTTTGATTATGTTGAAGTTAGATAAGATTAAAAAACACATTGTGACAAGAGGTCTTGCTCTTGTTATCATTTCTTCAACATTTACATTCGAGATGTCATGTAAATTTATTTCCTACGATTTAACAGATTTTTTTTTTGATTCATTACAGAAAACGTACACCGGTTCCAAATAAAAGTTTTTGCGAAATTTCCGATTAAAATTACCAATTAGTAGTGAAGTTGCGACTACAATTTATTCGAGAGGTATAGAAAAACCTTATGTTTTTCTGTTAAGCATTTCAATTAATCGCAAATGTGAACTAAACAAAAGTTCTAGTAAATGTTATTTCTGTTAGTTTGGTTCACTAACAATGAAAATTCTATTCAAACACATTTCATGTCTGCTCTAAGGAAAAAAATAATAAAATAAATATTTACTGTTCTATAAAATAGAAAATTGATATAAAATTTTCATTAAAGTGACCAATTTTTCAAATTAATGTTTTAATTCATTGGATGCCTATTGTCAGTGAATAATGATCCTTCCATTGTATCCCAATCCCTCCAATCCCACATCACCACCCTTGAAGAATGGTGCCAAATATAAAAAATAAATCCCACCAAATCACATTTACCCTTCGTCGTAAACCTTCGTCTTGCCCCACAGTATCTTTTAATAATACCCTACTTATTTCTGTCCAACAGGTCCGTTACTTAGGACTAAATCTGGACAAACGACTGACATGGAATCCTCATACAAGACTTAAAAGACAGGAAACTGCTCGTAGATTCCGACTATTACAACATTTACTAGACAAACGGTCCAAGCATCCAATCCATTGCAAAAGACTTTTGACAAGGATCATTATTTACTGACAATAGGCATCCAATGAATTAAAACACTAATTTGAAAAATTTGTCAATTTAATGATAATTTTATATCAATTTTCTACTTTATAGAACAGTAAATATTTATTTTATTATTTTTTCCTTACAGCACACATGAAATGTGTTTGAATAGAATTTTCATCGTTGGTGAACCAAACTTATAGAAATGACATTTACTAGAACTTTTCTTTTAGTTCATATTTGCGATTAATTTAAATGCTTAACAGATAATTACATTCAAGATTTAGAGAAAAACATAAGGTTTTTCTATACCTCTCGAATAAATTGTAGTCGCAACTTCACTACTAACTGGTAATTTTAATCGGAAATTTTGTAGTACTATTATATGAATATTTGTCTCCTAGCACCCACTATGGTGATATTTACGTTTCTTTTCATTTCGCATATCTCCATTTTGTTCTTTTTATACTGAAAATAACGTGAATGGAATTTAATAGCCGATAAGTCACAAGAACCCAGAGACGCGTGGATACTGGCGTAAGTTGCTTCTTTTGTTTACCAAGCACTTGAACAAGTCAGTTGCAGCGAGTGGCAAAGGTGTAGATTAAACAATTTTCTTACAGAAACTCATTGTTAAAATATTTAATAAACAACACATATATATTTAAAAAATACAAACTCTCAATAGGTAATTAAAAAAAAGCTTAAATTTATATCAAAATAATTATTTATTTTATTCTTTCAGGTTTCCAAACATGCTGCCAATAGTAATCTCATTATTAATAGTAACAATATACTTCTTCTACAAATATTGGGTTTCCATTTACGACAGATGGGAGAAGAATGGTATACCATCAATCCCTGGTAAATTCCCCTATGGTAGCTCTCCCGAGATGGATAAGAGATTTCCAGGCCAGGTCGTACAAGAAGTAGGTAGTGATTAGAGATATTCACATGATGTTGTGTTAAATGTAAAATGTTTTACCATGTTAAATGTTACAAGTATAGGATTGTGAGCAGCCCTATTTAAAGTCATGTTGAATGCATAAGAGTTCCTAGCGGATTTTCTGAGCAACTTGCTTCCTAACCTCACCTTCGAAAACTTCATGCTATTTTTACTTCTAAGCTTTGATTAAAGTAATTTATTACAACATGCCTAAATTGAGAGAAAAGTGGAAGTTGTGTAAAAGTATGTCCACTGAATGCCTTGATGATCTTCTAATTTGTGTGGAAGTGAATCAATATGAGCTAATTGACAACTGTCATTACATTATTATTATTGTCATCCATTGCTTTA
This sequence comes from Halyomorpha halys, assembly GCF_000696795.3. Lineage (NCBI taxonomy): Eukaryota > Metazoa > Arthropoda > Insecta > Hemiptera > Pentatomidae > Halyomorpha > Halyomorpha halys. The sequence goes on along the minus strand of NW_027107889.1, from coordinate 643,976 downwards.
TTAGTTTTAAACATATCTAAAACAATACTAACACAATCAAAACTCAAACAACGAGCAAGTAACCTAACATAACAAAAAAATGGTGACGAGCTCAGGTGGTCTGTTGCGTGACGTCATTCTCCATTTAACAGACCTAGTAACAGACTCATAACCATGTTACATGTTATCATTAGCATCGTTATAACATGCTAAAAGAACTAAATATTTCTCAATACAACATGATTTTTTCCATTTATCACGCTTTAATATGTTAAACTAATACCCCAATTATAGATAATAACATAAATAAATAGATCTTTATGTAATACAGCTTACATAAGGGTCCATATTTTATTATTAGATACTAATTAATCATTTATGCCTTAGATGTACCATAAAATGTCAGAACATCCCTACTTCGGTATATACTTGGTGAGGGTACCTTGGCTAGTAGTCAGGGATCCGGAGATCATACGCCTCGTCATGACGAAGGAGTTCAACCACTTCCGAGACAGGTTTATACACAAGTTGTAAGTGACTATGGTTACTATGGCCAATATTTACTTGGAGCTAATGTTCACAGCATGCTTACATTCATAACACCTTGTGGTTTGTACAGTTTTAAAAAAGTTGAAGTTGTACTTATGTGCTTTTTGATAATGTATATTATCTGAAAGAAAGATGGCTTGGATAACTATAAACTAACGCTGCCATTATCTAATAAGTAAAAATCAATATTTTTTGCGCAGCCTTACTGATCATCTAGTCTTGATAGGACTATTTGCTAAATGTTTAGGATTTTCCAGAGAAGGGAAAATAAATATTAAAATTATTTAGAAGATGGCCAGGGTTGCGGTCAAAACATTAATGAAAATAGTTAACAACTATTTATTTTCCGACATTTCGCCCCACTTTGTAGATCTTCATTAGGGCCAAAAAGATACATAAACAACTAAGAACATTTTGATTTAGTAAGATAATACGTAAATTAAGGCAGCGGTTAAAATTATGTAAAAATAAATGAAAAGACAATTATATATATATAAATAATAGAAAAGTAGAAATAAAATAGTATTAATATAAAATAAAAAATGATAATAATATATTAAAAAATACGTAAACTATAAGGTTAAAAATTTACAGGTGACGCAATAACAATTGTGCCCGAACGGTTGCGTGTCGGTTTACCTCTATTACCTTATTGCCTAAACCTTAAAGTTTACGTATTTTTTTTTTAATCTTATCATTGTTTATTTTATATTTAATACTGTTTTATTTCTTCTTTTCTTTTATTTGTATACTTTTCTGTTCACTTATTTTTACAAAATGTTAACCCTACCTTAATTTATCTTTTTGTATCTTATTATATTACAATATCAAAATGTTCTTACTTGTTTTTGTATATTTTTAGCCCTGATTAAGTTCTAAAAAGTGGGACGAAACGTCGAAAAATAAATAATTGTTAACTATTTTTGTTTCTCTTATAGCTGCAACCCTGACTCCATAATTTGAATTTCATACGATAAACTATTTAT
>NW_027107889.1:628553-642412 GCF_000696795.3 Halyomorpha halys | reverse complement strand
TATATATATAAGAAAATAATTATTGGTTTCAAATAAATAGAAGCTTTTCATACGTTTTCTTTTATATCTCAACTTCTAATTTGTTTGTTTCGTCCAATTTATAGAGCCCTATATGAATAGGCTAATCCAATTTCTTCGGCAAAAAAAAAGTTGAGGATTTTTGGCTTCCAGCTCAGAAATAAAAAATATTATCAAATGATATCTTACTCACTAAAAATTTAAAATATAAAAAAAAAAATAAGTAAATTGAAGTTGGTCATCAAAATTTTTTAGGAATTCAATTCAATTCAATTCAATCTTTCAAAGAAATTAAAATTTGGAATTTATTTTCTTGATTTTGTTGGATTTTTCTTTCTAGCTGTAATCATTGTTGTAATCTTTAACAACTTCTGTGCATTTTATACAATTTCTACGTTAACAGAAGCTGAAAGCTTTTAGAGAGCTGAAATTTTGCTCTTTTTACCTACAGTACCACTAGTGTTGGGCCAAAATTAGCTATAGTTGAAACTGATAGCAAAATTGTAATGGATACGATATGTATTTATTAATGGTTTATTAAGGGTCATTTTAGCTATTAGTTTCAACCATTGCTAATTTTTGCCCATCTGTGGTCAGCAAGTGTTTCTTGAGGTGCTAAAAACGAAAATGAACTTTTTTTCACTCCTAAAAAATCTTTTACTGGACTTTGGCACTCCCAAGTTTTGTGTAGAATAGTTGAGTTGTGTATTAACTGATTTCTTTTTTTTTTTTACCCTATATTATTATTGTTGTGAATTGAATAGGTATAGATCAAACAATAACTTAGAATCTTTAGAAAGGCTTTTATTTATTTAAAATGTCCACATAAACATAGATACATGAAAACAAATGAAACAATAAACAGATTCAAGTAGGGAGGTTACAAAGTGTTACCATAACAATTATCATATAATAATATATATGATTATAAGATATTTACCTCTAAAAACTAAATATTTATAATTTAATTATTCATTAAATGATTAATCTAGTGTGTAAATAACAAAATGTATCGATTTATATTAAATTTTCAATTTTATTAAATTAATATTTCTACGTTCCTAAATCTAGCAACCATGGAATCATATTTATTTATTGGTATATGTTTACACATTATTATTTGCAGCCCAGAATCCGACAAGATGAGCCAACACCTGTTCAACCTGTCTGGAGAACGATGGAGAGCACTCAGAGTCAAGCTCACACCAACCTTCACAAGTGGCAAGTTGAAGGGAATGTTCCCGCTGTTCAAAAGCTGCGCCGAGGTTAGTAGTTGCAGGGTTCGCTTGGAAAGGTTTTGTGATTTGGAATGAATTTTTTTTTTTTCGGAGTTTATATTTTTATTAATTTATTTATCACCCTACCCAGCCTATTAGCCAATTCAGGTGTTCGCAGGAGTGAGTTGGAATCCATTGCAATCAAACTAGGACTGCCACACAATTGTCCCTGTTACCCATTTGTGGCTTTTTGAAGATTTGGGCCCTTCCTTCTTCACCAATGGTCAACATATCTCCAGGAACAGCATTAAAAGGTTTCCTCTGTCGAGGTGGTTATGTTAGATCAAACTCCAATCGATAGAGCCATGTACTCTAGACCAGAAGGCTTCGATCATGCCTGTTCATTTAGGTAAGGTAGTTTATCAAGAAGTGATTTGACAGAATGAGACATACGGTTGCCAGCTACAATTTCTCTAAAAATGATAACTTTGTCCTACAGGATACTATACCTGTAGGTAAGAAGGAGAATGCAAGCCCGGAGGGTAGCCAGCCGCCGGGTCTTGCAGGAAGGCAACTTCATTCTACCAGGTACTATTCTTGTAGATATGTATACCCGAGGGGGTAGTTAGACACTGAGAAGCACACTACAAAAGGATTGAAGGTAGAGAAATGAAGAAGTGACCAATAGTGAGCAAGCGTGAAATAAGACTGTCTTATTTACTATCCTCAGAAGATTCTGTTACAGCATCATCGTTAGGGCATTGATCTACTAAGGACACAAAGGCCAGTGAGAGCCACCGCCTGAAAGAACTATCCTTTTTGTGATTCAGTATATTCTTTTTAGTAAACTTTATTTATTAAATCAACATATTTACAATTATAATACTATTTATATGTTTATATATAACATTATAAAATTATTTACATTTTACTGAATAAATGAACACAATGAATGGCTTAAGAAAACATAGAAAGTGCTCCAAAATGGAATGAACCGAAGCATTTCTCCTTGACGGAAAGCGATAATGGTTTCGGCGGCTATAATAGTTACAGTCTAGACCAGCAGGTTGCGTGTCGCTACATCTCGAAATCTACTACAATGAGTGACATGGTCAATCATGCTCTTCTATAATTATGACATTACCAAACCACTTGAATTGGCATGGCTCTGGAACTTCCTTTTATCAAAGTCACAATTCCAGTAAAATATACATTAATTTTAATTTTCCTCATGTTACTTTAAGAGTTGAACGAATGATGGTAGCAGAGATTTTTTTTGTGTAGTAGAAATATTGCTTTTCTCTGAATCTTTAATAATTTAACTTTCTTATCACAGTCTCTCGAAAATTCGCTCAAGTCAAAGGTTGGTTCAGAACTCGACATGAAACAGTTTTGCGGAGGGTACACGACGGATACAATTTCCAGTTGCGCCTTCGGCTTGGAACCTAAAACCATCGATAACCCCGACCACGATATCAGGACATTATTTAAATTTTATGCCAAGAGTGACTACTTAAACAAACTTTTAATCGCAGCTGCTAAAGCATTTCCTACACTGGAGTCGTTCGTGAGGTAAGATTTACTGTTTTCAATAATAGAATGATAATTAGTTTTTAAAACAACTCAATAATATACTTATCATCTTTTTGTAGGAGAGTTCCAATAGAAATAGAAGATTTCCTAATAAAGTTGGTGAGTGACACGATCGAGCAAAGAGAGAAGAATGACATTAAGAGGAACGACTTCATGGAGTTACTCATTCAGCTGAAGAACAAGGGGACGCTTGGAGATGGTCTCAAGGAAGAAATCACTCAGCCTTTCGGTTTGGCAATATTTTATAAAACATTTCAAGGGTAATTCTCCAAATTCGGTCCAAAACCGGTTACACATTCTTCTGAGTATTGATTGTTAAAACTAATTTGTTATCTTTTCTGATTTTGGAGTGTTAGCTAAATGGTTTCAAGAGCTGGATGGTCGATTAAAAAAAATACTTAAAATGCACTTAATTTTAATACTTAACACCAACTTAATTTTCCAAGGGAACCTGTTGTATGAAGTGCGCCTTCAACTCATTGCCAGGCACTCCTTCACTTTTGAATCACTGATTTAATTGTGGGGGACTGTAAGAAATTAATTAAATAAAATATAGCATAAGGTGACAGAAAGAGAATTTATTTATTGAGGATGGTTGAACAAGAGAGAATAGTTAAACACTAAATCTATTATTATTACAGGGATGAAGGGTCACCGGAATAGAACATTTGCAAGGGATAATTAATTAATTTTGACTGGGGTTTAATGATGATGATGACCATTGATGATGATGATGGCGTTAATTATGTGGAAAGATGCGGACTTACTCCATGCTATAATGCTTTCTTCCATTTCCCTTTATCTACTCAATCCTCGCCTACCAGAGGTGTTTTCGGCGGCGTCCTTACACACTCATAATTTTTAGCAGAATAGAGGTGAAGAAAAAAAAAGACTACCTCTGGCCAAGGTTCGTAAGCGAGTGTGAGTGGCTTTTGTTTTTTCTCGGCCACATGGGGCGCTGGTGTTCAATTAGCCATATGATTGCAGTTTGTTTCAAGTCATCCGTTTAAACGGAACAACTCCTTTGCCCTATATCGGGAGGGGGGTGATAAAAAAAAACTAAAATCTGTACCGCTACAACCCATGAAGGGTCAGGGGTTCAGTACTTTGTAAGGGAGTACTATTACTAGACCAACGGTTGTGCAGGGAGGTGATTTGGTCAGAGTCACGCTCGACCGCCAGATTTTTACCCAATTTAAGAGGCTAGGTGGACCCCAGGAGGGCTCCAGAATCCACAGTAGTTGCCTCACGGCTACAGTGTAACAGAAAACAATTTTCTACCCAGCCGGATTCGAACTCCAGTCCTTAGAGTTAGTAGCCACGTGCTTTACCCCGTGGCTACCGCGCTCCTGGTGTGATCCATGCATGGTTCAATTTCATGCTTATCAGTCCCCACATTTCTTTGGGTTTGTAACTACTGATCTGAAGAAACTAACAGAAGATTTTTTTTTTACTTTTTATTATCACTTACCCATTTTATTTATTTTTTTTGCGGTTGGCTCTACAAACCTTGTAGATCTTTGGCCTTCTCCGCGCCTGCCTATTTTGGACTACTGCTTACAAGTTTGCTGAATGCAGCTCTTACGCATCTTTGTTGAGTCTGGCTAACCATTTGGCCTTCCGCGTTGTCTCTTGCCTACTATACTGGCATTCATCTTAACCTCCTTCTTTTCCTATCATGATATATGGACTGACCAGTCTCTACAAGCAGTTCACTGTTAGTTCCCGATGTGTTAAGGCTTTGATCCCAGATCGCTCCTGTAATTGTACCGAGGACTTTCCGTTCAAATCTCTCGATTCTGCTTAGGATACCTGTTAGAGCCCAGGTCATGCAGTCGTATATCAGAACTTCATTTCACTTAGTTATATATATAACATATATATTATCGAAAAATTGTCGGCGTGTCTGTTACGAAAAATCATAAGAAACTGATATTACATATTTAAAGGGGATATTTGCCTCGAAATCGATAGGAACGTTTTCGCTAAAATCGGATAACCAGAAGTGGGACTTCATAGAATCGATTTTCCACATTTTTCGGTTTCCTTCAAAACGGCTCTAACAATTTTAATTAAACTCGGTGAATCAATGAGCAATTAAGTGCTCTTCGTGTGGACAGGAACTGGTAGATTAACCAGTTTCCATCTTTGTGAACAGGAACTAATTAGATGAACCAGTTTTCATTTTTGCTCTCTTAAATAGCTTTTAAAAAAATACAGATAACCATACACGTAAAGAGATCACTAAATTCTAAGAAACAATGTAATATACAAAATAGAAGTCTTATTGGTAATGATATGATTGAACACCAGAGAGTGAACACCCATGAAAATACTCACTAATATTTCATTCTCTCTCACATCCTGAAACCACCTGGATACGTTAAAGAAGGGAATAAAGGAAACGAATGTATTCTGATTCCTTCTAGTGTGTTTTGATCATCTTCTTCTTCTGCGTTATTCCAATAATAGGTAGTAAGTGGGTGGGTTTTTTTTTTCCATCTTTTCGTGGAACTGATGGATATTTGGTACCATGCGGTCATAATCCTCCGACTTCAGGGGTCTTTGAAGAGTGAGGTCCCGTAGCAGTTATACCCCTCATCTCCAACTTCGCCGATATCTGCTCATGAGCCTATCCAACTCTTACTGTCTTCGGCCTCATGCCAGTGTTTTTTTATTACCTCCCGGCTTAGATCCATCGTGTTTGGCAAAAGCAGGGTCACTTCGGGTAGGATGCGGCTTAAGTCGCCCACGAACGGCCTTTGAAAGAGCGTCCATGGAGGTTACGTTTCTCTTTAACTGTTCCCTGGCATTGGAGGTGGACCAATCACTACATAGCTCAGCCCTTGTTAAATGTGCTACCTCCCCACAACAACTCGGCCCTCTGATAACCTTTCAACTCGAATTGTTTTTTCAATAAATCCTTTATGAGGGTATATTGGTTTACATTTCTTAAACGGACAATAGAGCTATCGAAAACTGTTTGGCAGAGGTAAAAAGTTTCATAGTGATTTTTATGTTCCACTAAAAATTCAGATGATGTTTTATACCAATACGTGAATGAATATTGAAAAGATGGTGGTCTTTTTTTATTTTTTTAAAATTTACTGCAAAAGATACTGATACATAGATTTGTAAAATTTTAGTTTTGGGTTCGTAAAAGTGCTTGGGAGTGAAAAATCAAGCGTTATATATTTAATGATTAGATAACAATTAATTATTAAAACCTTAAAATTAGAAGAAAATTTTGGCCTCAAGGAGGATTATAACAGAAAAATAAAATCATTCATATTGAGATGATTAGTCATTGTTGAAAGGCTTTGTACTAAAATTGGAGAATGATCCACATCTCACGTAACAGAATATAACATAAGTTTGAGCTCTCCGTTTTCTTTCAGAGATAAACATCGATATATTGACAGCACAGGTATTCGTATTCCTCTTCGCTGGTATGGAGACCTCCAGTTCAGTGCAGAATTGGTGTTTGTATGAATTAGCTCTCCAGCAAGACATTCAGCAGAGGTTGAGGGAAGAGATTGATAGGGTCTTGGAAAAGCATGGTGAAGTTTCATACCAAGCCATACAAGAGATGGAATACCTTCATATGGTGATTTCTGGTCAGTATTTTTTTTTTCAATAGTAAGATATTTAAATATAATCAGGGTTATTTCTCATTTTCTACTGTTAAAGAAACAATGAGGAAGTACCCAACCATCCCTTCGCTGAGAAGGGTGTGCACAACTCCGTTCAGCTTGCCATCAGGAGACCGCATCGAGACAGGAGACAATATCCTCATTCCAGTCTTTGCTATTCAACGCGATCCGCAGTACTATCCAGACCCGGAAAAATTCGACCCAGAAAGGTTCTCTCCAGAAAACATTGGATCAATTAAACCGTACACTTACTTACCTTTCGGAGAAGGTCCTAGAATATGTATTGGTGAGGAATACCTTTCACTTTACTGAAACTAAAAGAATTATAAATCAATATTATTTATTGTGTGCAAATATTTATTTAAAATTTGTATATTTTTATAGGGAACAGATTCGGACTTATGCAGACCAAAATGGGAGTCATGACTGTCATTAGAAACTTCAAAGTCATCCCTTGTGATGACACCCCAACAACCATAGAGTTTCTCCCTGTTGGGGAAATCACATTTCCGAAGAAGCATTTTCCCATTAAACTCGTTGCCAAGGATTGATTTTTAGTTATCACTGTTCATTTACTGTCACTATAGGAATCTAATTAAGGTGTATTTTTTTAAAAATAAAATATTTCTGTCTTAATATTTTTTTTTTCCTTAACATTAAAAAACAATTAAGGGACAATTTTGAACAATCGAATATTTCGATATCAAAAGCAAATTAAAATTCAATTGAGTTGTCTTTCCACACCTAATGCTAAAAAAATGGAGAAATGAAGGTGGAAGAAAATCAAGTTAGTTTGTCAGTTCAGTATTTTCAGTACTGATTCCTACGAGAATAGTCATGAGAGATAGTAAGAACAGAACTGGACTGAGTGATAAAAGAGTATGGTGAGGGCCGCAGGGAGGGCCTGATACATCGGAAACAAATGTAAAAGCTGGTAAAGAGAGCCCCGCATGCGTAGTCTACAGCTCCTGCAGGTCAATAAGCCGAAGAGGTGACGTCGATGACAAATTGAGAGTTCTCGCAAGTAGAACAGACATTATGCCTATCCAGAAGACTTGCTGTCGAAGGAATGTAGATACAGGGTTTGATAAAAAAAGAAAATCCTGCTTTCGACGTGATGGAACTGAAACAATTAGCCATAGCAGATCAAGTGGCATGCTATACTAAATGGGGCCGAATTCCACCCGCCTTAGTTTCGTCATACATGGGGCCACGACAGGCACCAACTAACATATAAGATAACACCGTTCCTATGGAGGCTGTCGTATTAAGATACAAAAGTGCTGTATTCTATTCCGAAACCAACTTATGGAGCACGAGCCGGAGGTCGTTGCGCACTAATGCCAGAGTTAGAGCGGTAGAGGAAAGTTAGGCGAAGAGTCGACTCGCCATCATGAACGAGCCCTCTGGCCCCACATTTGTTGGAGCAAGGTGCCAGAGTTGAATAGATGTGACATTGGGGGAATGACATGGGGAAGCGCATTGTAGACTGTCAATTCTTTGTTTTTGCTTATTTATTCAATACTGTAAAACATGATCTGACACTTCCACCGCCTTTACGAGGAACCACAATCAAAGCAGCACGTCAGTATCTAGCTCAATGGGTTGCCAATAGAGGTTTCACGTAACTTTTCCCGGGGTTTCGTGAAATAATTTAGGAATGGGTCATTCCGCGTCACCTCAACACAGTTTTGAACTTTACCATGTCTGATTTTCTTCACGCAAGTTTGTATATGTATCCAAGACTTTCTTGGCTTTGGTATCGAATGACAATATTTGTGTTTTGCAATTTCCTTAGTTCTGCCAAAAGGGTTCTGGCATTTACGTACTTCTACCAAAAAGGTTTTGAATATCTAAATACTTCATAAAACAAAATCTATTTAAAATATGGTTTTATATATATATATATAGTTTATAGACATGAAAATACATGTCTAAACATTTTTAGTAATCCTAACATAAGTCAACACTGGATGTAAACAAAGAGGTTATTTCTCATGACAGGTTATTGTAACCCTTACTGTCTGTTGGTTAATGGTTCGGTTAATATAGTTTGTGACTTAATTTTTATATTTTTTGTTAAAATGGCTCATCAGAGAGCTCTCCCTCAAAGTAAAGAAGCTTTGCTGAAGTCTTACACAAGTAGACTGAAAGATGATGTCAAGTCCATGCTCGAAAATTTCGAAGGTAAATGCTTTGGTAAAATTTGGTACCTTAATTGCTTTTAAAAAAATATGAAGTGTATATCTTCCTTAATACATTTATTGTTTCTTGGTATATGAAATATATTGATTATTGGTTATGAGTTATTCAAAGGTGTTTATAAGCTTGTATATGTGCACATTGTTCTTGATTTTAGCATGTTTAAACATGTGTTGACATAATTAGGTACTGATTTAAATATTGATCTTAATGTTTTTAATATCAGTGTACCTTCATTCAAATATATCTAAAGTAATAATATCAAAGAGTGACTCACAACAGCAATTATAGCCAGGCAGTTGATATTATGGTCCTCAGACATGGTTGTTAGTGTCATTATGAGAAGTTATGTTAATACTTGACCAAGTTTTTTTCTTAATTCAAGCTTGTTTTGTCTGATCTTTGGCCCTAGAATAAAGATTATTTTTCATTTAATTTTTACCCATTGAATGGGTGTAGGTACTTTCGAGTTGAGGTATGATATTTGGATCTGTTTTAGCCTCAATGTACACTTTGTGCACTCTACCAATGCAATTTTCGGTTATTCCTTGATCCTTATGTGAAGTTGGATGAAATATGGCAATTGGAACCTTTCTGCGAAGAAAACCAAACTCAAGTTCAGTGGGCTGTTGCTAAACTAGTCGATAAGGTTCATTGATTTAAGGTGTTTCTCAATAAAACGGTTAAAAAACAATAAAAAATGGTTGGCCTGATCTTCTCTACAACAAAATGGAAATCTGCCAAATTTTAAATATCTCCTAAAAAGTGACTTATGGTGTTTATTAACTCACCATTTAATTATTGCATTTACTTAGTGGTTTATTCATTGAATATTATATTATTTTTGTTTTTTTTCGCTTCAGGAAATTAATTCACCTTACTTCAATTTCTTTATTTAATAACTTTTAAATTAGTGCTTGCTGGCATTTCAGGCGGTCCGTCCATCTTCAGGGTCTTGTTTTTAAACAATGTATATTTACAAAGCTTTTTTTTACATTCAAGTTTTAAATTATAGCCAAATTTCATTTGAATATTAACCTTTATACATTTAATAACTTATTTGGTTTTCTCTGGTCATATTCAGTTAAATTTCTGTTTGAAATTTTGTTGTTTATTATACAAAAACTATTTACAAAAACATACTTATAATTAACAAGTCATTACGTATGTACCACTAAATTTTTAAAATATCTTTATATAGCTAATTACCATACTACCATTATAGTTTTTTAAAAACATTTTCCTTGTAAGTTCTATTGTGAATAAAATCCTTCCTATAATTTCCCCTCTATACACTTAATGTTTCTTTATCGACTTTTCGAGGTTATTCTTTCCATCTTCAGGAGGTTCCTTCTTTTTAGTAGTTGACATAATTATACTTCATCATAAATCAATTGTCTTGTAAAGTATACTAATTTTATATTTTATCCTCACTAGCACACTCTTTATATTAAAAATGAAATATAAAAGTAGTATATGCATTACTAAACAATTAGTTTATGACAAAGTATTTAATATGGATGTATAAATAGAAAAATTAATTAAATATATACAATATCCATAAGAAGGTAAAAAAACAACAAAAAAACAGGCATATTTATTGATTTGTCCAAAGAGATAATGTCTAATATAATTTAACAACGGTTTGTGCTAAAGAGACAAAAAATATATCAATAGTAAAAGATATTGTATAAATAATGTTATGTTGTAAATTTTAATTTATGTGACTATCTGACAATTTTTCAAAAATAAATAGGTATACTTAGTAAAATGAGGTAAAATTATAAGTTGTTAATTGTGATTATAAGATTTTAATTGTATACATATAAATAAATTCTTGAAAATGTTAAAATAATTGTTATAATTGTTGGTACAGTAGTGCATGAATATGGGGAATACCCCAAACATAATACAACAAATATAGAATTGTGATAATATTCTAAATGGAAGTTTTTTCTCCTCAACATCTTTAAAAATAAAAACAAACAACTTTCTTGAAAAGAAAATCCAGAGTAATATTAGTTATTATAATAATATAATATGTTAGTTATTATAATATTATTCTGTTTTAGATGACATTTAAGTTGTGATATTTCTTCTAATGGTATTTTACTTTCTTTTTTTTCAGAAATAGTGAAGTTAGCAAAAGGAGAAAATGAGACTCAACTAAATCGCTTCACCCAGTGTGAGCAGGACACCTATGAAATGCACGTAAGGGCAGCTAACATGGTACGAGCTGGTGAATCCCTTATGAAACTTGTATCTGATATCAAACAGTATCTGATCCTCAATGACTTCCCTTCGGTAAATGAAGCTATTGCTCAAAACTCGAAATTAATGAGAACGAAACAGGCCGAGTGTGATCAAAAGCTGATGAACCTGAGGGACGATATGGCGGCTGACCTTTACGATTTGGAAGAGGAATACTATAATTCTATTTACAAAGGCTGACACATGCCCAATTAATATGTAATGTGTACATATATTTATTTATTCATATGGATGATATTTTAAATCATATTTGTGATATATTTCTAATTACTAAATGATATAAAATAGGTTTTTATATTGTGATATGTCTTTGGAAAGGGACTATTTAGCATTAAGGACAGATGCAGTTATTGCTAATTCTTGATGATCGGCATTAGTAGGTGGCCTCCTATTATGGTTTATTAAACCAAGGCTGGCACAGGGAACTGAAGAATAACATTTGTAATGCTAAGTAAATAATTTCTGTTTAACTGATGTAAATTTCAAGGTCCACTAGCTGTTTAGTTTTTTTTTTTTTTTAGTATGAAAATAGCCTATTATCTTGTCCTACTGTTTATCTCTGTTGTCAGGAGGATTGTTTAGTGTATTTCATATACGAGTCTTTGAAACAAAAAATTAGTTGTTAAATAAAACATACAACATACAAACAGAAAAACATGTTAATTTTATTATCTGCCATATTATGTATTAATTTTATTATTTCAATTGAAGTAAAAAAAAAAAAATCAACATAAAAATTGTTATAAGTTCCATCATAAACTTCCTGTACCTTCATGTTGAGTACCTTGCTTTAAAGAAATATTATTTAATGAATAATGCTCGATAACACTGTTATTATTCCAATACCATTGTCTGATAAAAGCAATTTCTATCTGCCTGTTTGGCTGCAAAACAGATCTTGAAATCTGATTGACTGTTCTTAAACTTTTGTAAAGTTTTTGGGCACCAGAAATTGATTGGCATAATATTTTGCCTCAGGAAAATTACTTATAAAAAAATAAGCGGGCCGGTTAAACTGAATTAATTAACTGTGATAATTTATTGCAGTCAATTCTCATTCAAATAAATATTCTTGATTATTAATTATCAATCAAAATGATTTAGGAAAAGCATTCTTACAACTTCATTAAACCCAAAATTGTAAAAAATAAAATTATATAAGAATGTTTGAAAATGTATTCTTATTTAGTTTTATTTTTTACAATTTCGGTTTAATGAGGTTATAAGAATATTTTTGCTTAATCATTCTGATTGATAATTAATAATTTAAAGATCAATCCCATTAGGAAAAGATACAACAATAATAAAGTTTTTCATAATACTTATAATTTTTTTTTCTTTAAACAATTTATCATTAATTGTTTTAACTTAATTTTTTCTTCAAATATTTCTGAACGAATGAAGGCAAAATTTAATGAACTTTGAAGGATTAGGGTTTTTTTTTTAACTTATCTAATGATTTATAATAATTGAATTTCAGAATGTTTAAAAAATTGCTCTTCATAAATTTGGGTTGCATAAGTTATCTTTACCATTGTGTTCTAATAGATAAATTGCTTTATTGGATCTCAAAAGGACCCTTCATGAGGACGTCTTATTAAGTATTAAAATACTCCAGAGATCTGTCTTTCAACAGTCAACAAAGAAATGCATGCAATAGAACATGATACTGGAGAGGATTCATATAATTCAATTCAATGCTACCAGGTGTTCTAGACTTGAACAAAACTTGATTGGTTTTATGGTGAATGAAGTTTCTTTTGGTATGAAGTAAACTTTGTAACTTCTTACAAATGTTTTCCAGTTCATTTAGCTCTGGAATTCCCATTGGAAAGATACATTTTCAATGAAATATTCTCACAGAAAATACTATTTCAATATCATTGATTTTTTCATCTGACGTCTTGATGACACTTCACTAATTAAATGTCTCATTTTGGCGAGGCATCCATACAGAAAATTGAATTCTCAAGCTATTTAGGTTTGTACAATTTTTCCCATTTTGCTAGCAAATTGTAAAAAAATTGTTTGTAGATATTGGTGACCAAAGCCATCTGGGCTTGTTTGATCGGAAAAATCAATTATACAAAATTGGGTTTCCCATGTAATTCCTTCTTTCAAAATGTATCTTTCCATTTCAGAGTTAAGTGGGCTGGAGAAGAACTGGCAGATGTAACAAAGTAGACTTCACTTCCAAAAGAAACTTTATTCACCACAACTAAGGCATCAAGTTTCATTTTGAAATTCTCAAAGCCAAAAAAAGGGGAGGCATCAATCTTGTCTTGAACACCCTGTGTGTATATTAAGATGTTTAGATGTTAGAACTTAAGGAGACATAGTAATCTTAAGTCTTAAAGATGAATCATTTATCTTTAATACTTAAGATTATTTGAGTAATCAGGATGCAAGAAGTTTTTCTTCTTTTGTTTTTAATGAACTTGTGTTACGATATATTAGTCATACTGTAAGAATGATTAATAGATCACAACATAAAATATAATAATACTAATAAATCAGGAAGAATAAGTTTTTTTCAATTTTTTTAACAAAACGTTTGCAATGAAACAATTTTAGTGGTAAATTATGTTCTACAAATTACAGTATTTTGTTTTGATATGTTATTTGCTGGTTATTGGGTTTTATATTATAATTATATGATGTTTGATCCTAATATTACTAGAAATTATTTATTTAGGTGTGGCAGTATAATTTCAACTTGAATTTATTTATTAAAGAATTAATTTTTTATTATATTACAGAAATAGCTATTTATTGTACAGTAAATCCTTTTCTTCAGTAAATTCTTTTTACTGTTTTATTTTTTATTACTAAGAAATATAATATACATACTTATGACCCAAGAGATTCATTTCAGTGACAAAGAAAAACAGTGAAATCATGTATG
>NW_027107889.1:605726-628503 GCF_000696795.3 Halyomorpha halys | reverse complement strand
AATGGGGAAAGTTTAAAAAAATAAATTAAATTTTTAGGTATTAGAGGGCTAAGTTAAATAAAATTTTAAAAAGGATATTGTACAATCAAATTATTAACTTTTTATATGCATTATATCCATGAGTAATAAAAGGAGGTTAGTCTTATAGTAAGCCTGTAGGAAATTAATATTTACTTAAGAAAAAACTGGTCAATTTATGCATTAATGTTCATCTTCCTTTCTAATATTTGTTCAATAGTTTAATTTTCAACGAGTATTGCATTATTGAACAAAAATGAAATTAAAAATTAATAAGAAATGAATAATAATCTTGTATGCAACGATTTATATTATATAACTATTAATTATTACACAATCCTTGTCTAAAAAAAAAAAAAAACATTGCCTATGCAGTAAAATCTCTCCCGACAGACAGTTATCCAATAGACACCCCCCGCTACGGACAATATTTATATGTCCTAGCCTAGAATTAAAATCATTCAGCAACGGATATCCTTCTAACAGAAATGGATAGCTGAATATTGGAAGAGATATTGAAAGAGAAATTTAAGCTTCTGGACAGATAAGTTATTAAGTTATAAAAAATTTGAAAATTAAGGAAACTATATTAAATAGTTTTATATTGTAGGAAGATAGTCCAGGTGGTTGGTGGTCAATAAAGGTATCAAAATAGTAGAAGAAAACTATTTATTGTTAACTAACGTTTCACCCCACTTTGCAGGGCTTTGTCTGGGCTGTTAGATCGAAACCAGTTGTGATATTTGTTTCAATCTGACAGCCCTGCAAACTGGGGCAAAACATAGGTTAACAATAAATAGTTTTCTACTACTATTTGATACCTTTACTGACCGCCACTCGGATTATCTTCCTACAATTTACTTCATACAGTCAACTAACTATCTTCTTCCAATATAAATAGTTTTATGTATTCACATGAACAAGTACATTTAAATGATTACATAACTTAAAGTTATTAATTAAAACCTAAAGTCCAAACACTGAAATGACTTTAAAAAAACGATTCTTACTTTTTATTTTTACATGTAGTAAAGCCTGGTTTATTACATGGAAGTGCACTTGTTACCTGTACCAAATTTTGGGAAATGTTGTATTTTTGTAATAGCTTAGTAAAAAAGGTTTGTGTTAGGAATTAATTAATTAATAATTAATTAAATATATGTTTTTTTGTTGAGAGAGAATGATTAATGATAAATAAGTCAATGGGTCTATTGAAAAAAAATAAGCAAATACTTTCAAGTGTTTTCTTTTAAGTATAAGCAATTACTTGTTTTCAATCGAATAAGAGCCATATTTTACTTTAAAGTAAATACTGTTAAAACCATCTAAAGAATAAGTATTTGCTTATACATTCAGTAAACATGAGCCTAGATGACATGTTGCAGCCTGCCTGCTCTGTAATCCCCATTAGTTCTCTTCATTTGTCTCAAAGCAAACTTCTATTTTAGTCTTTTCTTACCTATGGGTGTAATTACAATATAATTATGCCATCGGGTTAAGAAGAAATTCCAGCTTAATGCGGGAGCTAAAGAATTAAATCTTCATGTAAAATTATTATCATATTGTGCAATGGTGCTAAATCAGTCTGTGATGCCAGGAATCATACAGGCAAAAGATCAAGCCTGGAAGGGAATTAGAGAATAATTAATGAAAAATGCAGACAAATCTTCAGTGATGGTAATATGAAGACATATTTGAAAAACAAAAGTGACCAAAATATAACCCGGAACAAGAAAATCAAGCTGCAGAACTGGTACAAAGAACTCTTGGATTCCAATCACTATCCAATTAAAAAAAAAAAAAAATCCTGGAGCCCAAGCAATTGGAATTGAACCAATAAATGACAATATACTAAATAAGGTATATCAAGTCTACTTCAAATGAAAATAATTTTGGCGGGCACGCTAAAATAATTCAGAAAAAAAAATTAGGAGGCTTGAAACAAAAGAGACTGAGGTTTTATCAACAGCAGCACTTCCAAAGCTTCTTTTACTAGAACAATTTAATCTAGCCAGATTTCAAGTCAGCCATAAGTAGATTTGAAGCCAGAAATTTTAATTAAAAACTAAAATTCTGCATAATAGTGACCTTAAAAAATTCAAGTAAGTTCCTTCATCTCTAAAGGTATTTATTACTTATCTTTATTCAATTGAAAATAAGAGATCATCAGGAAAACTATTAGTAAATACTTGCGAATGAATATTTAGTGATAAATTTAAGGTTTACTTATTTCTTCAAGTAAACACTTCAACTTCAGTGAAGAGTGAGTGGTATTTTATTCAAGTGGTTGTAAGTAGAGACTTATAAAACACAAAGTATAAGCATGTGTTAATTTTTATTCAAGAGACCCAATAGCGTTATGAAACCGTGGTTAAAACGGAAATCATTACTCTTGGCTATTACAAAGTTATATGGTTGCTCAACTCTCTGTTGACCTAAATTATTTCTAATAGTCCTTCTTTATCTCCAGTTGCCAGTTATGTTTTTTTCTTTGTTTTAATGGAATAATTACTTAATACCGTAATTATATATAATTAACTAGTTCTGATCAGCATTACTAGTGTGTATCCTTTTCGTCTGTTTTTTTCTTGGTCAATTTGGAATAACTCGCTTTCTCTTCATTTTTAAGATATAGCTGCAGCAATATGTATGCATCATTTTATAATTTTCTTTAGAAATAATATTTGTAAGACTCTTGTAATTTTATATAGATCTTTTGTTATGAACAATTAGTTTTTGTTCATTTATATATATATATGAAACATAAGGTAAGAAGAAGTATTACAATCGTGAAAAATTTTGAATTTGAGTTTTCAACGGAAATACATTGTTTAAGGAAATGATCTGTGTGTATGTGCGGGCGTGAACAGATTTTCTTAAAAACAAAAAAAAGTTGTATGGAACTGAAATTGCATATTTAAAGCGGTTGTGTATGCCTATCATATTGATATGTGACTGTATAGAAAGAATTGGACTTTTAAAAGCTATCGTAAAGGTAGGCGTACCGAAAAAACTAGTCAGGGTGATAAAAATTGTGATGTTCGTTTTTAGAGGATTGTGAAAACATTTTTCTAGGCTTAGTTCGTCAGATATATATGGTTGTGTATTTGTAAGAGAATTTCAGTTTTTATTTGTAAATTATTAAAATTTATATCGTAGAATGCTATTTTGCGAATTTTACTTACCGGACTCTCTCCCAGTCAAAATATTGTTGTAAAATTGAAGGATTATGTAATTATTTATAACTAGATATAATATATCATTGCTCCATAATGACATATTTGGGTCATCTGAAACTTTATCTGGTCCATTTTCAAGCTCTAATGTGAGTTCAAGTCTTTTGAAAAAAATATGAACTATTCCGCTCTTTTTGTTCTACTATGGAGGCCATATTCGACCTCTAAAATAGATTTGTAAGTAGTATATATATAAAATTATAAAGATCTTTTTTTCACTCCCTCACCATGACCGACCCCCTATGTAAGGAACCTTAAAATAAAATTGATTTATATATAATCTTTTCACTTTCTTGACATTGGCTATTTATTATTGCTTAAATAAAATAAATTATATTCAATTTAAGTCTCAAAATACTCTTTATTTCCTTAAACGTCCAACATTTCGGCCATCCTCAAAGACAATCCTGAATACAAATTTACATCTTACATAAATAATTTAAACACTTTATGCAGGCTATTCTGCCCAGGTCACCAGCTTCAGTCAAAATTGTCCTATTTTGTCATTCTTCGCATTAATATTAAAATTTTTAATTACAATCTAACACTATTATACATTGTTATCACAATAATATTTGTCTTGAAGTATAATAGTGTTAAATTGATTGTAATTAAAGGTTTTAATATTACATGAAGAATGACAAAATAGGGTAATTTTGACTGAAATTGGTGAGTTAGGCAGAATAGCTTTAAAAACGATTATTGATGTGAGAGTAAATTTTGTATTTAAGATTTTCCTCGCGTATCACCATATTGGCCGAAACGTTGAACTTTTAAAGAAATAAAGAGTGTTTTGAGACTTAAATTGGATACAATTTATTTTATTTCTACAATTGGTAGTTTGTTTCAATTAACTGATTTAGTCAATCCTTAAAATGTGTATTTCTGTTAAAAACTCAGATTCAAAATTTTTCAAGATTGCAACAATTTCTCTAACCTTTTCCTAAATAAAAATATAATTGTATTTTGTATTTTCCTAAATACAAAATCTAGTACACTGTATCTTTACTGAAACTTGTTCCATTTATATATATTTTTTAAATTTTAATAATAACAAGTCAAGTGCATGGTATATCCTCACTAATTTTGATAAAACATTTTTTTGATGGTTCTGCATTGAAAAAATAAAACAGCCGAAACTACTTTATTTTTTATATGATATTTGACATGATTCTTTACAAATCAGAATTTGTTTTCTAGTTTAAATTAAAGGAAAAATCCCTCATTAAAAAAAGTAATCGCTTTTTAATCAACTAAATTTTAGTTGTTTTCATTACTAACTAAACTAACTGTATATACATTTCTCTGCTCTAAAAATGGAAGCAAATTTTAATTATATACCGAATACTTTACTTTATGGATATTAATACTAATAGCCATATTAAGTCTATGTATCAGCAGGAGGTGGTAAAATTTTCACCATCTTCTTTTTTAAACAGTTCTGCACTACTAAGTTAACTTGCAATTTTACTGGACTGTCGCTCTGTGGCTTGGAGCTATAACTACTAATGCCCAAATTCATGACAAAAAAATGAATTTCAAAAATAAAATTGGCAAGGAGTATTTATTAGTGTGATTTTTATCAGTCTGACTAGTTTTTTCAGTACATGTACCTTAAGAGAGCACACATAAAATGCGTAGAGAGGATGCCTGATCAAAGAATACCCAAGAAGATGCTATATGGGAAAGCAGAAAAGGGGATATCTCCGGATCAGATCGTTGGACAATGTGGAGGAGGATCTGAGGCAGATAAATGCTGATAGATGGAGTGAAAGAGCAAGAGATCATGGCAATTGGTTGGCTGTAGTGCCATAATAATAATAGGGGAATGTGAAGTAACAGCAGTTCACTCGATCAGACCAGCATTGCCAAGAATATTAAGCTCCTTTTAACTCCTACTCTCCTATTAAAACAAAAATTTTCTTGCTAGAATTGACTAGTGTTGTCCCTTCCTCCTCCACCACTTCCCTTTTTTTCATCTTGTCACAAAATCAATTTACTACTGTATAATTTTTTTTTCTTGATTTGTAGAACATTGGCGAACAATTTTCATTTTGAAAATTAAAAAAACATTAAAAGTGAACATTGCTTTCTGTAGCTTCAAGCCAAAGATAGTATATTAATATCTATGGCAAATCTGAAATTTCAATCGATAAAAACAAAAATATATACTCAGCGGCTAAGGAAAGGTATTGGACAATAGGTTTTGTAAACAAGAAGACTATTAGTATATTCAACATCAATGATTATAATTTTAAAATTTTAGTATTACAGAACATAGAGATGATAAACTAAACTTGTTGCAATGAATGTGATTTCTCTGCGTGCTGTAAACTTTTATATAACTTTACTCACTAAAATTTACATACACAGAATGAAAAATAGCTCTGAGTTACAACCGTACTCCGTATACTTGACATGCATTACTGCATTGTTTTGCACATAAATAGTATAACCTAAGCTTAAGTTAAACCTATTTGTTTCCTAATCACAAATTAAAACAATACATTTAATTATTATTTTCGAGTGGAACTCAGTTCATCTAGACAGGTTTAGAGCAACAGATAGGTTTAACCGCGCTCAACACACATCCAATCATACATCACTAATTATAATGCCTTAAAATTAAAAACTTACAATAAATTATTAACGTGGGCAAGTCGTATTTTTTTATTTTTTTTTAAAATATCTATGCCTAATGTGCTAAGGGGGACTATCAGATAAAAATTCCAATTCTAAAACTTGTACATCGCGAATCTAAACATTTAAGCCGCTATGCCGATTCTTTTTAAATTTTTTTTTTTAATTTTTTGTTTTAAATGCCTATGCTTGATTGTATACAAGATCGACAGACAGAGTCGTCAGCTCAAATCATATTTTTATCTTTGGTATTTCGATAAATATATGATTTATACAAAACCACACTGTTTGATGAAAAAATACCTCGATTGAAAGTTACATTACCTGAGTGAGAGACGAATAGTAAAAAATAATTTTGCCTGTTTTACCGGATACAAAATTAAAGTTGATAAAATAAAATTGGAAAGTGAAAATACTACAGCCCGTTATTATTTAAAACTGCTAATTGTGAGCAGAAACCATTAAAGCTAGAGAAAGTAATCCGATCACATTTGCAATGGTATACGTGTATCCAAAAATTGTTTCACATTCACCCCCGAAATACATAGGCACCACTCGCAAAATTCAAGCATATCCAGAAATATCGAACAAGTAAATATTATGCACCTTTGTATTTATTAAAAAAAAAATATTTACATGAAATTCTTATATATATATTATATATATAATATATAGATATATATTTATTTACTCATTTTGTATTTTGTGAACATGCTTTAATTTTTCCGTATTCCACGCTTACTGGCCAAACACATTACACATAGTTTTAACTAATTGTTAGTAATCACACAAACTCTGTCGCCTAGGTATATATGCTAAAAAATGTTCAAATTACACTACCTTATACGTATTAGAATAACAATATTGTTATAATGTATTACATTTTGTTTTTATTTTTTTTATAAAATCGTATACATACGTTTTGTGGATCGTAGAGAATCCTGGTATATCAATCATAATCACTGCGGATTGCTTTTTAGGAACAACCACATTTTGCCAACTCTTTAATAAAGTCGACTTAAATAGCTAGAGTATATAATAGTTAAAAGGCATACAAAGATTGTGCATATAATGTCTAAAAATAAAATAAGCAATGTTTGAAAAAACTTTTTTTTTAACGAGGCCATTGAAATTTTATTAGATATTTTAATACTTAAATTTTAACTTCGTATACGAAGCAGGAGACTGACTCCGATGACCACAAGGTTTGCTTATTTACTAAATATGATGTGTATTTATGTACGTATACTTGTTTAAGCTCTCTGTACATTAGACATAAAGCTAGATAATAAGGTAATATAACACTATCAATTTATTTATAACTATCATCGGAACATAAATATACACAAATGGAAAATGATTCGTTCGTATATTCGCTAAAATACAGACACAATCGTCTGATATTGCTTTATCGACTGGTGTCAATAAAAAATAAAACAATAACATACAAAAGAGTCTCTGTTATACATTATTTTAGTCCATATGACTTTTCATTGGTAATTTCACTTTTAATTGTTCTTAAAAAAAAATTTAAACAAACAAATAAAAAGAAATGCGTATATACTGAATCAATGAAAACAAGGAGGGGGAGTTATTTATAATTTACAATCACCTCCACCAAATGTATATAAACAAATCATCTACAAAATTCAATTACAATTACAACTTTACACGTATATCCTCAATTTTATACAAATGCACAATGCCCCCTCTGGTGGTGTAGTACCCTCGGTATACATAGAATATAATTCTCCCTTATTTATAATAATCATACAACAAGAAAAAAAAAACAAGTTTAATTTAATGAACACAATGAGGAAATTGAAAGTTAAAATACGCAATAAGAGAGAACTAAACATTTTTTTTTTAACATAACACTTAAATCCTATAAATATAAACAATAGCTGTATCACAATCGAGTAGGGGTCCTATACCCTCGAGGGGGCAGCAGAAGGGTACTGTTACACCAAGCTCCTTCCTCCTTTTATTGTCACCTTCATTCGTTTTGCTCTTCGCGCTTCGTTTAATACTGAACTGCGCGCTTGCGGAGGGTAACTTATATCTTGGGTCGCTTGATGTCGATGTCCGACGAGTCCCCACTATCTTCAGGGTGGAGAGGCTGGAAGTCTGGGATCTGCTCCCTCGGTGGGTTCCACCCCTCCCCCCGCACAAGTGGCGGAGAGCCGGACGTCTTACCGCTCCCCTGCCAAGGCAAAAATAACAATAAGGTTAGATATATTGAATCATTACCACTATATATTATTTCTAAATAATATAATTACTTATTGTATTAATTTTCTTTCTTATCTTCAGATCATAATAAATATACAAGAGTTTAATTCGTATATTTGGCGTTTCGTAAATCCCTAACATAATGAGACAAACTATCTAGGTGAACGAATTTGGTTAAAATGCATTTATTAATCCCATGTGGCTGGAACCTAAACTTATAAAAAATATAGTAAAATTGCTAATGCTGAGGAAGGGAACAAGTGTCCCTGAAACATTTAAATATATAAATAATATTGACTTTTTATTATGACCTGAAGGCAGGAAAGAAAACATTAATGTAATATTAAAAGATCAAAGAGGGAAACAAATAAATATGATATTAACATAGATAATTCTTAAGGAACTGATCATTAAGGAAAAATAAATTTTAAAAATTAATTCTTTTTTGAAGACGATAAAAATGACCCTAAGGGTTGTTATATCATGATGTATTATTATTGATTACTGTTGGACAGTATATTTTGTTTTTTCTTTAAAACATGGTTATTTTACATGATAGCATTGGTCATTGATATGTTAGCATTATGGTATGACAGTATTGATAAAATTGACACAAGTAAAATTAAAGTAATAAGAATAGGCAGGGAGGAAGAAAGAGGAGACTGAATAATACGACTGAAGGGAGAGGAGCTGAGCACACTAGAAATTTGAAATACTGAGGGGCCACCTTGACGAAAACGACCAGTTAGATGAAAAGTTCAAAAAATAATAAAATAGGCCAGAAAATGCTTCCTTCACTCAAGGCTGGTTCTCTGGGAAAGACGGGAGTAACAAAAAAAGTAGGTAATAAGATTATATTTATCACCTGATTGATTAAGCTACTACCTCAAGACACAGAAGCCAAATCCAAGCAATAGAATTGAGATATCTGAGGAGAATAGAGGGGAAAACATTAAGGGATAAAGTCAGGAATACTACAATAAGTAGTAACATGTTAGTGGAACCGGCCTACCATACCGTAGAAGAAAATAGACTGGTGGTTTGGCCATGAGAAAAAAAAAAAAAATGCAAGAGGAAATAATGGCAAAAACAATATATGAAACAGGACTCAATGTAAGGACAAGAGGAAGACTAAGAAACACTTGGGATGGTGCAGTTCAGACAAGAGAGGAATTGACTGGAATAGGCGTAGCCAGCAGCTACAGGACCGAGGATTATGGATCCAGTTCTTCACACTGATCCACGGTAGAACAAGAAGCATTGGTCATTTAATATTATAATCATGGGACAAAAACAAGCAATGTATAACAGCAAGGTTTTATCCTCATTGAAATAGTCTTACAGTGCTTAAATGGCGATTTTATAAAAAATCTTACCCTAAAATAAATTTAATTTTGTTTATTTGAAAAAATTAAACAGTCTTCATCATTAGTAATAATAAAATATGGATAAATACAAAATATTAAAGAATGTTATTAATAACTAAAGGAGAAAAAATAAAAACAGTAAGATTGGGACAAGGTAAGCCGAGAACAACCTAACTTTCCCGATTCCATTACGACTTCGTTAAACTATCATATTCTTTTCAGGTACAAAATTTATATTAGTTACTCCCACCTCAAGAAACCCTAAAATACAAATTTTTATAGCATTAGAAAAATAAAAATTATTTGTTTATAATTTTCATCTTGACTGATTTTTAGATATTTTTTTTTTTGAAAATCAAAAAAATAGTTATAATTACCACAGGAGCACATTTTAATTACAATCCACACAATACTTTGGGTAGTAACAGAAAGTTGTGTGATACGCACATCACACAACATTTTTATTATTTATATATATTTTATTCTTTTAGAGAAGCAATTTGAATTTCCAATCTGCATTAAGTATAACTATAACTTTAATTTTTGTAATTCATGACAAAATATATCGAGGGATGCTTGGTATTCCGAATATATCGGTTAATTAGCAGATTTTAAAAACTGAAACTTTTCTATTGTCATTGGTATTTAGTTTTTGTTAATTAGCTTATTCTTTTAGATAGATGCAGTAGAACACTCAACTGGCTCTCCAGATTGACAGGTGTAAGGAAAACTAACTGTTTTTGTGGCTCCTGTTAAATAGCTTTTTTTTTAAATTATTTTAAATTTAATAACATAATTTATTAATATACATACCATCTGCATTTTAAGTTTAATGTCATAGATTTTGCCATTTATGATCTGTGCACTAATTGGCTCTCTGGTTTTATACTAACTGCATTATTCTTTATTTTGTTTATTATTTTTTTAAAATTTGTGACTTGTTTTAATTATCACTGGTACTTTATATTTTAATTTTTTTTAATGATTATTATCATCATAATTAGTGTTCTTAAATTTTAATTACTCATAATTTTTTTATTTTTATTTAAAAAAAAATTATAATTACCTAAAGGTCAAAAACTTATTAAAAAAAAACTGTTTTTAATATATATTTTTATTTTTTCTTGGACATTTCAGTGATACTGTGTCTCCCTCTTTAGCACAATATAATGCATTGTTGGTTTTAAAGGCAATACATTTAATACATTAAAATTATTAGCATATGATAATTTATTTTTCAATTTTTATATTTTATTAAAAATTATCCCAAGTTTTTGGAATAAATATATATTGTTTTTAATATTTTATTTTTATATTTTATCTATTCTTAGACATTTTGGTGATACTTTGTCTCCCTCTTCAGCATAAAATTTTAATTTTTATAAAAAAAAAATTGATCTAATTAATGCTCTAAAGGAAGCAGAAATCATTTTCTTCCTTTACCGCAGAACTCATTGATCAAGCAACATTATTTTCTTATGAAAAATTAAAATTTTTCATTATACTGATAATTTTAATGTATTAAATTATGAAGAAGATGGAAAGGGAGGAGGGGGGTGCGGTCAAAATAAAATAATTAACACTGACCATTTGCCAAATAAATAAATGACTGCCGTCTTCTTCATAATTTGAAATATTATGATAAATTATTTATATATATAATGTATTGTTTTTTAACAGTGAATTATATTATGCTGAAGAGGGAGACAAAGTATCATCAAAATGTCTAAGAATAGAATAAATATGTGTATTCAAAACCTTGGATTTTTATTATAAGTTTTTGACCTTTAATATTTTTTATAAATAATAATAATTAAGACAAGTATAAATAATTGAAATTTTTGAGCACATAATTAATGTTAAAAAATTTCAATTATTTATTTGTGACTTGTTTTAATTATAGTTAAATTAAAACAATTCACAAATTGAAAAAATAAATAACACTATAAAGAATGATGCAGTTAATAAGTATTAAAAAATAAGTACTAGAAAACCTTTATTATGTCTAATGGTTTGATATATAACAAGAGAGCCAGTTAATCCAGAGTTAATAAAAGAAAAATCTCTAATGATATAAAGCAAACATTCGGTAAAAATTAAAATTGAATTAATTAGTCCAAGATAGAAATTATATGTATTAAAAACAGTATATTGTTATTTAAGTTTTTGACCTTTAGGCAATTTTAATCTTTAAGAAAGCCTAGGTCATATAATGAAACAAATAAATTTTTATTATTGTTTAGTTGTTTTTTTTTTCAGATTATGTTAAAGTAGATATTAAATCAGACAGTTTATAATCATTTATAATAATATTAGACAAATGATTATTATCGATAAAAATATAATTAAATAAATCATAAGATAAAAAAATTATTATGAATTAATTTTGTAGCAGACCTTGATGGCAGTAATAAAGGTAAGATGGAGGAAGGAGATCTTAAAAATAAAATGAGGTGAGAGGGTAGTAGGACTGAGGGGGTTGGGTAGGGGGGATGAAGTGGGGAGGGGGGGCCGGTACTAAAACAGTTGCGCTGGCCAGTTTTATTCCCCCACGATGGGCTGGCTTTCCATTACCCTGCTAGTAAACCCCAGCGGACATCTTTTACTGGCCATACCGCCTCTTTACGTTGATTTAACGCTCCTATGCTTCCTTGAGGTCTTCAATGCCTATTACCGGTGCCTGCCAAAATAAACCCTTCCACCTTCCTACCGGGCTCCCTTTGTGGCTGTCGTAAATAGAGCTGACACGGAGCCCTAATGCCTTATTATGGAGTAATAAGGCCAACAGATGACGCCTCTTCTTTTTTTTCCCCCTCAAGCCATCAAAGTCTCACCGCAAGCTATCACAGTTCATCTCTTGGGGAATAAAATGATACTTCACTCAATCATGCCAAGAGGGTGCTTTGGATTTATCTGCTTACATTTTATTACAGCCATCAGATTTTAACAACACATAACACATTTTCTTAACGGGAGATGTAAAAGATGACACTACATGAAAAATGTGGGGAACCATATATTAGTTTGTATTTCAGTTTTGAGACTATTTATAATGTAATTTATTTCAAAGAGTAATTAAATAATGTTGTTTTATTCAATATTGAATTATTTTATCAAGATTTTTTAAAAAAATATTATATAGATACTTTATTTAGGTTCATCATTAAGTAACAGAAAATGAAAGAGCAATCATATGGTATGCAAGGTTATTTAAAATATAATAAGAGTGGAAACAATATCATAATATCAACAATTTTTATTATTATTAATTAATTATAATTTTAATCAATTTCAAATAATAATGAACACTTGGAGAAATAATAAAGCAATCCCTAAGCAATTAAGAAAATGGTCAATTTTTAGAATTTCATGAAGCAGTAAGCCTACTCAAATTACCTTTAATATTGCCTGTGATAAATATCAATGTATAGTACTTATTCTAATCTATTCTATTGATAATACTTCCCACTCTGAATCTTGCTCTTTTTATTTCTTTTTTGTATTAAAAAAATTAAATAATTTTTTAAGTTCTTATATTTTTTTTTATTTTAGTATGTAGCATGATGCTCTCAATGCAATACTAATAATTAGTAGTACTCAAAAACTCTTGAGAAAATGGATTTCAAAGATTTTTATTTTTTATATAATAATTCATTTTTAATTACTATGTAACTAAACTATTAGTAGTTAATTCTTCATTAACTTTTTTAATACTTTGAGTGTGGTTGATAACACAATGTCATCAAGCGACATAGTGGCTTGGGGGCATGTATGACAATAAGCTATCGTTAAGGGAGGTCACTTTTCTAGCTTGCACTCGAAGTAGTGGAGATAACTCTAGCACTTCCCTTTCACCTTGGATTGTCCCGAACTGTGTTAAGTACTGTCCTAGCTTCCACTAGCTACAATCTTTCAAGGTTTCGCCTCGTTAAAGGATTTTTACACTATCAAATTTTTTTATTTTAAACACTTCCAATAACATTTCTTAAATGTCTTTTTTTTACGTTGTCTGAATATTTTATAGATAATGTGGTGATATAAAATAACTCTCAAGAGACCTAATTCAGTAATTCAGTTAAAAAACCCTGCAAAACATTCATGTATCAGCTGATTTCATACATAGATTCAGCAGGTGATGGCAATAGTCACCATGATTACAAATAGATACTTATACTTTATTTGGGTTGAAAGGAAAAAAATTCTAGTTTTCCAGGGGGGCTCCCACGGTCAAAGAGTTAAGATAAAACGAGTTTTAATATAAAATAAAAATCTTTGTAAATCCATTTTTTAAAAGGTTAGCTTTCTGGGCTATGAGGGGCTATAAGTATTGCATTGAGAACAATAATCGGCAAAAATTAGCTATAGTTGAAATTAATAGCTAATTTTGGCCCAACTCTGATTTAGATTATAGTGCTTTACAGAAAGATTCACAGAGGGAAATGGATTTAAAAAAAAAAAGGTTTTGTGTACGAAGCTGGGTTATATCACCTGAGATCAGTCGCTCACCTGATGCATCCCTTCATAGCCGAGGCTACCGTCCGAGTACGGTGTCTGAAACATGGTAATGGTATTCCATTAGAGTTGGCTTAACACTAAAATTAAAAAATATATATATTAAATAAAACTTATTCAATATTTATGTATTCTTCAGGATAAAACTTATTAAGTTCAAAAGATTGTTTAGTTTTTTCTTAATGAAATAATAAATTCAATACAATATTTTTTCATTCATATTTAGTATAAAACATGAATTGAAAATTGCGAATAATATGCTTATTTAAGATTTTTTATTTTTACTGTTTTTTTTTAAATACAGAATGAATGTTTATTTATTTATTACTAAAATATCAATTTAATAATAAAGGAAACTAGATATCTTTTAATTTTACTATTTATTGGTTAATAATAAATTGACAATAACAGTGGTTTGATATAATTACAAGACTGAATATTTAAAATAGCAATACAGACAAGATTTTTTAAAAATCAATACGAGACCTATTTTACTTAGAAATAATTATCAGCCCAGATTTTATTAAGCTTATCTCTGTCATGAAAATAATAAATCTCGGATTTTATATGACTGAAGTCCTTTTCTTTAATTTTTTTTTTTATATGATTGTCTCTATCCTTATGAAATCAGATCTTAAAATTCACAATTAGTTTTAATAATTTCAAATTAAAATTTTAATAGTAGCTTATGCTTTCAAAATTTGTTTTATTTTTTGAGTTTTTGTTTATGACTGGGATCTGAAAGTTGCCCTTTATTTCAGAATCACCAATATTGTAACTCGAAAAAAGTTGTAGTGCTATCTACTATACCTGTGCAGCAGACATAGGTGAGCTGTAGTCCGTGCCATTTATACCTATCGAGTAGCCCATCGAGTCCTGCGGCGGGGGAGCGGGGGACATCATCGGGGTGGCTGTGCCCCCTGATCCCGGGCCCAGGCTATAAGGGGAAGCACCAGCTGCAACACACGCATCTCTGTTAGTTCTATCTCGTTTCTCTCTTTTGTTAAATCGACCATCTCCTAGAAAAGGATCACAACTCAAAAAAAAAACAAAAAAAAACTGAAGCGTCCAAAAGATATTAATAAAAAAATTTTGGACTAGACTGGGATATAATTCCAAACTTGAGAAGACACTAATATCTGTCTCAGTGAAAAATGCATATTATAACGATTAATAACAAGTTATCAAAGAATCAATTATCCAAATCATTTTCCAAAAATTTTGAGTTGTGATACTTTCTAGAGAATTTAAATTACATAAGCCAATTTACAAATAACAATAGATAAACAATTTTTTGGTTACTTACAATTAAGAATTATAATATCATATTATCACTGAGTTGTTTATGCACAAAGTTCGACACCACTTATCTAATTATTACTATCTAAAAACTTTTATTTATTTTTTTTAACTCTTGAATTATAATTTCAATCACTTGAAAGTATAAATTTTCAAGTATTGTGATTCCTCAGTTTGATAAAGTTATCTTCCTCAATTTCTTCCAATTTCGTTCTTGGGAAATTTGATAACGCCACCTCTATAAAACAATTTAAGGCAGTATGATTAAATTAACCATGCTGACATTTTCATGGGAAAAAAATAATTGCATGTAAAAAAGTATGTTGTAGCATGGAACCATCGTAAGTTCATCTTACCTAGTAGCACTTAATTAAAATATTTGCTGAATTTTATTCTATAATCTTTTTCACTAAATAAATTTCACATAATGCAATTTGAAACTGTTGAATTCACTAAGGAAATACTATAGATACTCAAGTAACATTTTTGAGTAGTTTTCTTTACTTAGCATGTTGAGGTTAAAGGATGGTTCTTATGAATATAATGGAGTAAGATGAATGTAAAATTAATTACTTAAATTATCTCATGATACAAAGAAGAAATTTGTTAAGGAAGATGAAATTTACTCTATCTGTTTGCTCATATTTTTCAAAATCAAACATATTTTGGCATATAACTAAATATTCCTTAAACTACAACTTTAAGTAGATCACAATCACAACTAAGAGAATGATCCCTAAGTATCTACTTAGAAGAGGAATGAGAAGAGTGAAACAAGAAACTTTACATTTATCAGTTATAACTGATTCTGTAATGAATAAATATAATTTTTATTACAGCAATGAACTTTGTTTTTGTCTGTGACTAGAGGAAGTTTAGTTTTCTTCTTAAGTAGCTTGAATTAAAATAAATAATTGAAACTATGATATTCCTTTCTGCAACCATAAGAAAATGTTTTTAGAGTGTGAGGATTTCGTTCAGGCTGAACTTGGGTATTTAGAAGGAGGTTGGCGTTGAACCTTTGAGTTCCCTAAATATTTTATTTTATAAGGTAAGAAAGCAATTGACTGGCTATCTTGATTGGTTTTTGTTGCACAAATAAAATGTTATATGGATACAGTTTATAGGTGTTGACTTTCAGTGTCAATGTATATTCAACAAAATGGAAAAAAATACACTTTTTTTTTTTTTAAATTAAATTCTAACTCCTATTTGTATCACCTATCCAATTCTTAAAATACTATACTAAAATCCATATCCCTATGAACTATATAACAAGTTTTTATTATTTGATTGGTCCACAACACCTTAAAAAAATGAAGAAAAAATATATATATACCCCCAAAGGACATTTCTCTAACACCAACTTGATTAACAAAGAAATTTTCAATCCTCTAACTCAATTAGAAGGCATTGAGGAGGTGTGACTAGACATTTGAGAATGAGGAGGTATTTACAGTATCCCCCTTCTTCTATTGAATTTTTCTGCTAAGAAAATAATCCTATAAAGCTTAAGAGTGATGGCGCATGCTGCCACCAATAGATTTGACTAAAAACTGGGTATATATTTGGTTTTTCATTCATTTATAAAAGGTATAGGTGCAATAGTATTTTTTCCTTGCTTCCTGGTTTGAAAATTTCCCCAACTGAAACCTAAAATATTTTATCCCCTAAAATTCATAAGCTCATAAAAAATTTTGAACCTCCTCATTCAACCAGGGCCTATGAAAGTATAGTAGAAAAAACAAAACTATTATATATAAAAGAATCTATGCCTAATTTTAAGTAACCTCAGGTATAATCCATCCTTTGTGATCTCATTTTAAGGGATTAAGACAAATAGTAGGGGAAAAAAATTGAAAATGATGATTAAAGTGGTTATAAGGATGAAGTTGACTCATATAAAGCAATGAATACCCGGCTGAGTTCACAAGTGGCGCCATCCAGGCTGCTAATGAAGCAGAGACAATTGTAATTCATAAATGCAAACCCGGACATTATGTTAATACCCCCCCCCCTGTTGGTCGCTCGCCCCCCCTAAGGAATAAGGACCGACCATTCCGCCTGTCACCGCCAAACCTCCTCATATATATACCACCTTCCTCCCCGCAAAAAGTCACATCTCTCTCCCTTCTATCGCCCAATATAAATCCAAACTCATCTCCTCTTTTAGCTTAATAAATAAAATATATGAAGAGGAAATCGAAAAAAAATATATTTTACCTCCGGATGAGCTTCTAATCCTTATCCTGAGAGAGGGAACTGCGATCGGAAAAATATAGTATTTTCTCGTGTTGGTTCTGGAAGTAGAACTTATGTGCGTGTTTTTATGGTTGACTCGCGCGATAGCTAGATTTGTACGAAAAACAAAAATATTTACCGACCCTTAAGGGAAGAACAACTTCCTTAAATAAAAAAAGTTATAATAAAAGAAATATTTAACCTGAAGGTTCGACGCTGATACATGCCCGGTTAAGACGTTCTTACCTTCACCGCAAGAAATAAAAGGACGGAAATTTGAACGATTTAATTTACCGCCAAAATGCTCTACTTCATTTCATCATGGCTCACAGTGACGTCACGTTCAATATTTTCAATGCTCTTTAAGAGAGTTGGGACGAACACAGTTGGGTTTCCAGCACAGGAAAATGTCTAATTCACATTTAAAAAACCATTTCAGGGTGGTACAATTTCACACAAAAAATTGTTATTCATTTACGGAGATACTTCGTATTTATAGGTTACTGTGAATTTTAAAAACTAATATATCTGCATTCTTGTCAAAAATACAACAGTTTAAATGCTTTTAAACAATAACGATATAACAAAGGCATAGTAATCGTGAAAATAGGTTGATCTCAGCTTATGAGGTAATTTTCTTTTTCTTTTTTTCTCCTTAAAATTTTGTATTTAAGCCCTATTAGATTACTCCAATGAGGATAAGAACTATTTGATATCAAATAACACTTCATTCACAGAGTTCAATCAAAATCGTAAGAGCCATTTTGGAGAAAATCGAAAAAATGTGAAAAATCGATTCTATTAAGTGGTTACTCGATTTCGGCGCAAATGTTGCATTGGCGTTCCAGACTATATAGGCACCATAAATATTTAATTTCAGTTTTATACTTGTCTTTTTTGAGCTA
This sequence comes from Halyomorpha halys, assembly GCF_000696795.3. NCBI lineage: Eukaryota > Metazoa > Arthropoda > Insecta > Hemiptera > Pentatomidae > Halyomorpha > Halyomorpha halys. The sequence goes on along the minus strand of NW_027107889.1, from coordinate 610,053 downwards.
GGCTGTTCACACACAGACCATTTTGAGAGACTTGGCTATTTGGTCGAAAACTCAAATTGGAAATTTTGCGCTACCGAAATTATTCCCCTTGCTATATATTCCATCTATAGGTAAGCGAAAGTGAAAAAGAAAAAGTGCTATCTATGAAACTATTTCTGACAATAAGTAGATTTTTTTTCCTTACAAAATCTTTAGGACGAAGTAAGCTTTGATTTTGCTTTTCCTTAGCTTTTGAGAATGAACTCTAAAATTAATTTACATGCCTTAAGAATAAATTTTAAATAATATTTTGACTCATGACAGCATTAAGTATGGAACCATGAATCAGCTGCATGCCTATCATGAAATGATCACTACCTCAAGTCTTCTGTATTTCTAGTAGACAAGTGAAGTACACCTTTTTTTATTAAATATATAATCAACCTTATTTTTATGACAGTTTTACAAATATAATATTAATAATAAATCATATGCACATTATTCTTCATATTTTAAAAATAATAAAAACTAAAACCACTATTATTATATAAGTAATTTTTTTTTTCAAATTCATAACCTGATTTTGTATAATATTGTCATCAACTTTGCAGTACTGATATCAACCCAGAAACTTACTTGATTTGATATATATATTTTAACGTACATATAATGTACTCAACATTATGTATTTTATTTAAAACTTATAAATTTTTTGTATATATTCACCTCAAATTTTCTTCATTTATTGTAGTATTTAAGATATTAATTTCAAAAAGGACATACCCTTCATAAGTTCTATAAATTGTACTAACAAAGGTAAAAACAAAAATAAAATAAAAATAAATAAACAAAAAAAAAACAAGAAAAAAAAAGAAATTTTATCTCAAAAATTTTTAATGAGTCTCAATATTTTATTTGAAAAAAATAACAGTGATTACAAAATCGTTTACATCTTATCATTTCACTATTTTCAAAACAACAATAAGAAAAAAAAGAATTAAAGAAGATTATAATAAATTGTACAATGTTTTTCCTTAATCCTAATGACAATATAACATACAACAAAACTAATATAAAAAAAATGAAAAGAAAAAAAAAGAAATGCTAAACAACAAATCGATTCAATAGTGGTATACACAATTTGTTTTAATCACAAACATTTAATCATAAGACTTAATTCTGTAATCACAGAAATCATCAAATTAATTGTAACATAACAATTATAATAATACTTAAAAACTAAGGCAATGATTAAAAAAATCATTTCGAAAAACTATCAAGAAATTTCATATAGTCTAATAATTTTACAATAAAAAGTTCAATGACAATATTTAAAAAACAAAAAAAAAAAAAACAAATCAATTTCTCCACTAACTTTTATTAATTTTTCTTACTAAAAAATATCATATTTAACATTCAATAAGACAAATATTGAAGAAATCTTCATCAACACTAACATTCTAATCAATAAAGCTATCATCAGTATAATAGAGTCGTATACAGTATTCGTATGACACCGCACTCTTCTATCATCAAAATCATGATGAGGCGGGAGAAAAATTATCAATTTAAAAAAATAGTCGTAAGATCAGGCGACAGTCACAAAATCGTATACAGTTTTATCCTTAATTATTCTTAGAAAATCTTTAGTAATTATTTAAAATAAAGAAAAAAAAAAGCTCTTATGAGGTGTCAATGATAACAATCGATTTGAAATCTTTGATTAGAATCATATTAGTATACATGAAAACAAAAAAAAAAATTAACAAAAATGTTGTATATAAAAACAAAATGAAGCAATCGGTTCGGGCTCCTTATATCATTACTATATGTAGGATTATTATTTTGTTTTACTTTATCTAGGAGGCCATGATTAGGAAGATTCAAAGTGTTATATATAAAAACAATCGATTGGGGCTCCTTATATATCTAGGTGGCCATGATTAGGGCGAGTCAAAGCGACTATCGTCATCGTAAAACGACTCACCTGCTGCTTTTTTGGCAGCGTAGAGGTTCGCTTCCTCTTGGGCCTTTCCTATGTTCTTCTTGTACCTAATCCTCTTGTTGCCGAACCAATTCGAAACCTGGACAAAGGAAATCATTAATAAAACGCTACAATAATAATAAAACATAATATCGCAATATAATAATTAATAATTTAAAGTTACCTGTGAAACGGTTATGCTACACTTCCTCGCTAGCTCCTCCTTCGCCTCTTCCGATGGGTAGGGGTTGCTCAGGTGTGAGTAGAAGTATTCATTAAGGATTTCAGACGCCTGTTTACTGAAGTTTCGCCTTTTTCTCCTTAACAAAAGAATAAACAACGTCCTAAAAATTCTCTTCAAAAATATCAATGAAAAATATTTATAATTGGACTAAATATTTTTCAAAAATATATAACAACATAAAAAAAAAAAAGTATGCAAAAATATAAATACATATCACAAGATAGTAATAGATCCATAAATAGTATAATGATGCAAAAATATATATCTGTAAAATTTCTTCGTTATATTTAAGTATTTTTATTTATAAACTATGAAGATTGTCAGGGTTGCGGTCAAGAGAGAACAAAATAGTTATCAACTATTTATTTTGCGGCAATTAGCATAGCAGATTTTTAAAAAAAAATTATTGACTTTAAAATATTCAAAACATACATAATAGATAAGTTCGCTGATAATTTTAATTCAATATATTTTTTTAATTTTTAAGATGTATTTAGACAATTTCCTAAGCGTGCCTTGTTTTTATTGTTTCGTATAACCCGATCGCTTCTCTTGTTTATTTTATATTATTATGTGATTAAGCGAAAATGTACTCTTGTACTTAAATTTTGATAAGGAAGCTCATCTTGAGTTTTCAGTAGATACTAACCCGCCGAGCATGAAGGAGTTCATGCTAGCCCGCAAAGCACTTCGTTATATTCAAGATCAACATTTTAAATAAAACTTCTTCTAACTGTTCAGGGATAATATTTTTCTTTTCAATTTTATGTCATGACAGCCTTCGTTCAAGAATAAGGACTCATATATTGCTATCTTCATATCTAGCACCTATCAGAAAAAATCTTTTTATGATGGAAAACCCTTTTTGTTAAATTTTATTGTTAATTCTTCTAACAGAGAGCCATTCAATTAATGTTACTTACGAAAATTCATTGAAGGCGACTTTACAATAATCGATGCACTTTGATGTGGATAAAAACAAATTTCAAAGATTAATCTTCAAAAAACAATAAAAAAATCTTCATCAAATGCATTATTTGAAAAGCTAATTTTTTTTTTTTTGTAATTTTCAATCAATGTCAAAAACCATACATATACAATTTTTTTTCACAATAACTTAAAGATGTCTATATTTGAAATTTTTTTATTTTAAAGAAAACTATGCTTGAAACTACCTATATTTATTGGCAACTTTTCGAAATAAATGTTTTTTCTATTAATAGTAAAAAACAAAGTTATTTTTAATTTATGAGTATATGCATTTTTATTTATCGGCTTTTGTTTTAATGCCACAGCATAATCTTACAAAAAAAAACCTATAAAGTTTTTTAATTAATGCCAAATAATAATAATGAATATGCATTTTTTTTTTAATTGAACATATATATGTTTGTTACATTTTTTTTTATTTAACAGAAAAGTATAATATACCAATATTTTTGATAATTTCTAGAAGTAGACGTTTTTCCAATTAATAGTAAAAATAGTAGTTTTTGTTTTCCAAGTGTTAGTTAATTTGTTTTTTAACGAATGCACCACCGATTATAATATAATTAACATAACAAGAATATATTCATTAAAATTCATCAGATATCCTTAGAACATAAGGGGATTTTATCCTTTAACTTTAACAGGTATTTCTAGTTAATAAGCTTCCTACCAGCATTAACTTCCAAAATGTACATTTCCGAACGTAAGTTACATACGTCGGTACTATAAATAAGGATAAAAGGTTAGACGTGGTATTATATATTTACGTATGTACTAATAAATATTATATATTATAGAATGTAGACGTAAAGATTTTGAGAGACAGTGATGTTATATCGGTCGGGGGTTGGAACGGTCGCTGGGGAGTCCGCTGCCATGGGAACAGTCCCCACCCCCTCCCTGGCTCTGGAACCCCTTCTCGATGTCTTCTTAAACTTTATACTTTTTATAAGAAATATTTTTATTCAAAAGAGAGGGAAAAGAAAACATTCAAAGCATAGTTTAAGATAGGGAGAAAAAAAAACAACTTATTATTTCCCGATTTTTTAAATGCAATGGCTTATAGCAGAGCAAACTCTTAACTTTTATTAAAAATTATTTTGGTGAAATAAAGGTTTTTTCTTTTGTTT
>NW_027107889.1:583529-605640 GCF_000696795.3 Halyomorpha halys | reverse complement strand
TCTTAAAACTTTAATATTTCTTTAAAAGTCATTTCTTAAAAAATTAAAATAAATATAATTTAAAAATAATTTTTTTCCTATATTATACAGTGTGATAAGAGATTGATAGCGATAGTCTTAAGGTAATCTGTAATTAAAAGTTTTGAAATTTAATGAAAAGGTGACATATGGTAATTTGACTGAAATTAATGACCAGGGTAGAATAGCAAGCAAAAACTTTTTAAATTATTTTGGATATGAGGTGTAAATTTATATTTAAGTTTGTCCTTGAGGATGGCCGAATTGGCCAAAACGTCAGACTTTAATAGAAATAATTTTTAAGACTTAAGTTGGATACAAATTATTTTAATTAATAGTAAATGAAATTTTATAAATTATTTTAAATTCTATTCTTCAACATTTAAAATAAAATTTGTATTATTATTATTATAAAAAAAAAGTGTTGTAAATATCATATTAATGTATTTTTTTTATATTGTCCTTTAAGATTGATCACTATGATAGGTGTTATAGGAACCTATTGTAATTGCGCATCATTTCTTCCTGTCAATAAAGCTCGGTAATTTTCAAACTGTGAGAAAGCAATTTAATAAAAAAAATAAACTGTTGATAAATATTAATTTCAAATTATATATATAAACATATATATTAGCTTGTTTAAGATTGGTTGTTTTATTAAATTATAATTTAATTTATACATCTAAGAATCTTTTTATTAATTACATTTCCAACGTTTTGGCTATATTGGCAAACATTAGCTTTGGTTGAAATTAATTGCTAAAATTGCCATGGATACAATCCTTATTCATGAATGAACCATTGATAAATAAATTTCGTTTCCATGACAATTTTGGATATAACTATAGCTAATTTTTGCCCATCTCTGCTTGTATACGACAATCTTCTTTAATTATTCAGCTGTTCCTAATTAACTTACTACTAACTTTTAGGACTCAGTTTCATTTTTATATAAATACAAAAAAATTCATAAAAAGTTTTTTTTTTAAACTGACATTAAACAACTGTCCAATCTAATTGACAAAACCCAACAGCTCATTATCGGGCAGTATGCTATTATCTGAATTAATCCCTCCTAAATTGTTAATCAAGCAGGTGGGGGAATCGATATCACAACTCCCCCTCCACGACCAACCCCCCGCGATCCTTTCCCAAAATGCCATTTAAGATAATGCTTAATTCCGAGATCCATCTGAGCCGAGACGTAGATAGGAGAACAATTTAAAAGATTGGATCTCGCTATAAAAGAGTGGGGCAGATTGGAAAGGTTGGAACCGATACCGAGCCATCTTTAGAGCTCTCCTTCTCAACAAAGGGTCCAGGCTTAATATCTTACCTTATCTATTACTAAACTTTAAATAAAATTTATATTCAGTTTTTAAATATATTAAACAAAACACATAATTATAACAAATATATATTAACAATCATTAAAAAAAAAAAATTCAGTTTAATATATTGGTCATTCAAAATTTATAGATGGGATCAACTGATTTATTACCATAACATTGTTCCAAAATTACTAAATATTAATAAATGAATACCCATCTTTTTAAAATAAAAAATTTACTTTAATCTTCAAGTAAAAAAATTTCATATTTCACTATTACTTAATAAATAAAATATTAATAGGCACAAACCATACCTAATTAAAAAGTGCCTATAAGATCACTTAATGACGGTTTTGAGTTTAGTTCAATGTAAATTGTCATTTTATTTAAATAGAATTTTTTCAAACTGAAATCGGGAATTTTAGAAGCATATATCCTCTGCAATATAACTCAAGATTGGAAGAAATAAACATATCTTCAAAACGGTGGAACAGTGAGTACACAAGTTTCTAATTAGTGGATCTGTATAATTAGATTAAATTAATTTAGTTAAATTAGAGTTCCAGGCCTACCTTCAACGCCATAACCCCTGATAAAGACCTGAAACTCAGGTCGGCATGAAATAAATAAATATGGTTTTGTTTATTTATGTTGTTGTTTGCTGACCGCACCCCCCGACAAACTTCTCCAATCACAGATTAAATTAAATATGACTAATGTAGAGGTAAATCCATGAAAAACGTCAGATCCTTGCCCCAAGCAGTTAGTGGTCCTTCAACTTAGTATAATTTAAAAGAAGAAAAAAACATATTGCTAGTGTGTATTTCCTATATGTTGAAAATTATAAATTGATCGATCAGTCGCCATTAATCAGTAATCAACTATCAAAAGCCTTTCTACTCTGCCTGTTCCACTCAATGCTTTTGAATGTTAACCTAGAGTTTTGAAGCTTTGGAATAATATTTATTCAATTCATATTTCCTCAGCGAATTGAATAAATAATCTTCTACAGATTGATTTTTTTTTCAATGATTTCCTGATTAGTAGTTATAGAACAATGAATCAATGTAATTATAATTGTGCGTGCAAACTTGGCAAATCTCATTAGGAAAGCCATATGAACAGAGCAGACTAAATTGGAAATATTCATCGAAATATTTCGTTATATTAGTCAGGTCAAATTTGACGTTTTTCGCGGAATCACCCGTAACTAGGCTCAAACAGGACGATTTTAATTTACCTCTTAATATTCTCCTCTTTCTCTCTTCCTTTCTCCCCTCTCTTAACATGATTGAATACTAATTTGTTTAGGCCTAATTTTTTTTTTAAGTCTATCTTAAAATCATTAAGACTTTTAATTTTATATTGATGTATATTCATTAACGAATTGCGATGATAAATTTTATTTCGATAATTTTTTATTTTAATACCAATAATGAAAGTCATTCATTTTATTATCAATTTTTTAGCAAAGGACTTGATTTTTGAAAATCTATCTGGACGATTACAGCTAACATATTGACGACAATGTAAAGACTGTCTGAAGGAAATTAAAAGACTACGAACCAACTATAGCACTTTTAAAATATTAGCTTAAAATGGGTGAAGAAGATTTAAGATAGTTAAATCGAGCAATATTTAAAAAGCGCCTGAAATTAAAACCCGCCCCCCCTCCATGGTAGCCTTACTTGTCTCACCCGTCAAACAGACATTTATAGCGAGTATCAAGTCGTGTCACAATCTCAAAATTGCAGAGATCGTAACATAAAAAATATTATACCCGCCCCGCTAGAACCCCCAGTAAACGACGGTCCTATATTACTTATGAAATATTTGCTTAAAATGGGAAGAGGAGACTTAAAGATAGTTCAATCGAGCAATATATAAAATATGCCTGAAACTAGAAAACGGCGTTGTCGCTCTTTACCTTTTCCATGCAATATTATAAAATGCAAATTAATGTATCTAGGCGACCAAAGTTGACATAACCAATCTTTTTTTTCTAATATGAACCATACCTTTGAAACTCAAGAGATGACTATATTTTTATAATAATAAAAAAAAAATCTATATGACTTTGCCAAAAGAATATGCAGCTAATGAGTTGTGTTTCTTCTCGGTCTCGTAGCGCGAATAAACATCCCGACCGGACTTTATGATAGAGATATAGTTAGATAGTATTTTATTGATCTATATAATATATAGTACTATATATAAAGAGGAGAGAGGGCGGCGATAAGGCAGAAAGACAGAAGAATGGTTAGAGGAGCCCCGCTGAGCCGGATTTATCAACGGCCTTAATAAAACGGCGGGGGTCCTCCCGACTACCACCGTCCACCATTACTGCTATCCTTTTCCCTTCTTGCCCTTTTCATCATATCCTTCTTAAATATTATTACCTTCCAACTAAACCAACCAATTATTAATACTTTTATAAAATATATAAACTAATAGTATAAACAATTTAGAAAATTAATTTAACAACTGAAAAAATGCCCAAAATTCATAAAGAGATATATTAATCGACCTTCAATACCTCTAACTGAAATATACTAATAATTTAATAAGAAAAAAAATTAATAAAACAATTCATATCCTAATCATTCCTAAAAATCTCTTCTATTCTTTGCCACTAGTTCTCGTCCAACTATATCCAATCAGTTTATGTCCCAACATACAAATTACGGAATCAAGCAGTGGTGGTTATTTATAAAAGAGAAAAACAATTACTTTATAATACTAAACAGAAATTTTAAATTCAGTAAACGAACAAAAATGATCTTCATTCTGACAGGCACAACCTGCTTAGCTTGAGCAGTGAACCTCTTAAACCACCGGAGATGGGGGTGGATAACTGGCTGTTATACACTTCGGTTCTGCTACAACTACGGCTAATTTTTTTTTTATTATTTATTTAATGTGATTTACAACTGAACAAATACAATAAATAAATATGTTGCATGTTTCATTTACACTTGAAAATATTGGGAAGGAACCACCCGTTGGTGGAACTTCAAGCATTAATTTAAATTAGAAGGTCCCGTGGCCATCTTCTTTTTAGACACCTCGGAGGATTATCAGGAATTGTTAAGGATGAAAGATTAAGAATTACTGGGTTAGAATGGGTAAGGAGTTTGGAATGAAAAGACGCATATCTGTTTTGGGCCAAATCTGCAACGAATGGGATATTAAGGTCTTTGTGGATGAGTTTATTTGTAACGTATATTCCTTATTACATTACAAATAAACTCATCCACTTATTTGAGACTTATATTTAATTTTTAATCCATAATTAAAAAATATAAAGTAGATGGTCGGATGCGGTCAAAAAGGCAAAAATAAATAGTAAACAACTGAGGCGAGAATAAATATGTCAAGAAAAAATAAAAATCTAATAATAAATAAATAAATATATATATATTATTGTTTCTTGATCTTTATTTATTCTCATCTTATTTCTTTAGTTTTTCGTCGTGTATATAATTTTGGTTTTTCATTCGTCTTATATCTACTTTTCTATTTTTACGTGTAATTACGTGTCCTGTTCATTGTAAGTATAAAATAGAAAAAATATACACTATTTTTAATAAACACTTATTTTTACATATATTATTTCTGTTCATTCTTACATTATTTTTTATTTATGTTTACTTTTTAACCCTAGCTTTGAGTTTACATCTTTGTATGATATTATCTTTTATTGGCAACATTTTTTTTAGTTTAATTTGTATATTTCATAGCCCTGCATAGCCCCTTTTTCACTTATATTTACATAAGTTTTAACCCCACGTTAGTTTACTTCTTTTTATCTTATTATTTTATATTATCAAAATATTTTTAGTTGCTCTGTATTTTTGTTTTATAGCCCTGATGGAACACTGCAAAATAAGGCGAACGTAGGCAAATAAATAGTTGTTAACTATTTTGTGTTCCTTTTTGACCGCACCCTACCATATCCTTCATATTGATTAAAAAAAAAAAAAAAATGGTCAATTATTTATATACATAAAATAATTTAAAAAAGCCTAATTTTCAGTTTTTATAAGGTTGTTATGTAATATAAAAACTGAGAAAAATAACTTGCAATTTTTAAGTGATTTTTTTCTTATTTTTTTGACGAAAAGAAAAGATCTCTGACCATATCACTTACAATAATACTAGACATCCCTACAATTGCCCCCATATCGTCACCAGCCACTGGAACAGACGTAACCCAACCCTCGGCAGCGATACTAAGAGAGCAAACAGAAGAGAGAAGAGAGAAGTGGAGGTACACTTGGGGCCCACTGTTTGCCCGCTGTCGGCTTCACAAATATTGTCCCTTAGTCAATACTCACTCAAGTATTTTTCTTTCACTGTCTCATATCTTCTCGCTCTGCCCCCCCCCCTCCCTAGACTAGGTCAAAATATTGGAAGTCCGGTAGATATTGCAATTGGAACAATATTATTGGAAAGATAGAACGAGAATTTACAGAATATGTATTTTTAAAAAACATTAGATTAATTATTTTATATATTCTTGTTTGAGAGTGGTTTAGTTTATTCTTAATTTAAAACAAATTTGATCCTTTTTTTCTCTCAACTTTATTCTTTACAACTTTAAAACTGTTTTAAGTTGCAAATGTGAATGAAGAAAGGAAGAAAAGTGTTTTGTGAAAGGTTTAAATCTGGGAAAAAAATATTTAGAAAATGTCATATGGGCAAAGGCAATTAACCTGAATTTTTAAGATTTGAAAAAGGAAATGACATCAATATGACGGTATCCTTGAGAATGGCCTGAGGGTCGAAACGTTGGAAAAGTTGTAAAGAATAAAGTTGAGAGAAAAAAAGGATCAAATTTGTTTTAAATTAAGAATAAAAAAAAAAAAAAACATATTTAGAAATACTTTAAATCAAATTTTACAACAAAATCAACGTTTTATTTTTATTTTCAAAATCTCTTTATTTTTCGGTTAAATGCAAAATACAATAATATACAATACATAGGTATATTTGTACTCGCTTCGGCGGTACATATACTAAAATTGGAACGATACAAAATCAACGAAAAAATTTTATGATATATATTTTTATTTTGAAAAATATTTGAATTGGGAGTAAAGATGGTGTTAGATGCAAGATAAATCTTAACTAGAGATAAAAACTCTCCATTGGGATATGTGAATAGGATTTCTAAATATTTGAGACTAAGTTGAGAAGAATTAGAAGACAAACCTGGCGTCTAGGAACCTGGACCGGAGGATCATAACCGCTTCACAGGTACTCTGCTTAAGTTGCATCTGTATCGAAGAGAACTTCTTGTGTATGATCTGCACCATCCGCTCGATCTCCTTCGGCGTGATGGGCCTCGTCCGCGACTGCTCCCGCAGCAAGTTCATCACGTGCGTCGTAAACTCGTTACAAGCCTGCAAGTAAAAAAAAAAATCATATAAGCAAAAGATAAATAAAATAAAAGTTATTGTTATGTGAAAGAATAGGAATTTTTTGGTTCAAGTTTTCAGAAATTAAAAAATACTATAATCAAGCTGAAAAAAAGGAGATTCTTTTTTAATATTGTGATTGAACACCACTGTTCATCCATACAATAACTCATAAAATCTCTAGTGCTCTCACTCAGCCTCCACTGGCTATTGATACCAGTGATGCAGCAAGGCTTGGTTCGGAATTCCCAAGGCTCAATATAAATATTTTACATAAGTACAAATGTGCCATTTGTATTTTTTTTTTTTTTAGTTAATTTTACTTAATCTTAATTTTATTTATATTTTTTATATATAAATTATTCTCTTATATAATTATCATTTTCTTTTTGTATATTATTATCAATTAAATTTGATTTAATTTAATTTTCATTCTTCTTTTAGGACTGTATATCGCTGCCCCAGCTCAATATTGTAACATATAACATATAATAAATAATATATGTATATATAGTTGACCGTAAAAATTGATATATAAGAAGATGGTCAGGGTTGCGGTCAAAAGAGAAACAAAAATAGTTTACAACTATTTATTTTCCGACGTTTCGCCCCACTTTGCAGGGCTTCGTCAGGGCTAAAAAGATACAAAATGATACAATGATAAGAATAAAAATACAAAGATAAGATACAATGATAAGAATGACAATAAGGTCAAGACATTTATTTAATCTCTACTTTTTTTTTTTCTCCTTCCTCGTATTATTTTTGTTTATGTACATCTCCTGTACTTTTTTAACTGTATATTTGACATATTTTTATAAAAAAAATTTTACTCTTGCCATTGTTACTTATTTTTATGCTTATCGTTGTATCTCATCTTTGTATTTTTATTCTTATCATTGTATCATTTTGTATCTTTTTAGCCCTGATGAAGCCCTGCAAAGTGGGGCGAAACGTCGGAAAATAAATAGTTGTAAGCTATTTTTGTTTCTCTTTTGACCGCAACCCGGACCATCTTCTTATATATAATAAATCATCTTCAATTATAATTAACAAATTAAAAAATAATGTTAATTAAATTGTAAATAAATTAAGCTTAGTAATAAGGCGATAACAGAGTCCTAACCTATTGAAGACATGGGCAATTAGCCTGCAAGAAAGAACAATTTATTGAATTATGACATCAATGATTAAGGTATCCAAGAACAAGACAATTGTATGAAGAGGTAGTATAATAAATGACAAAGTGAAAACCATTTTTATAGGTTGCCTCCTTGAGAATGGCCTAAGGGTCGAAACTTTGCAGATGTTTTGAAATAAATAGTTGACAGTAACAGTGGATCATTTGAAGTTTGTGTTAATAATAACAACTCTCAAACAATCAATATATTAAATTAATAACATAATTATTTTTATTTTATTTTTGTATATTGTTTTCAATTAATTTTTATTTTATTTAATTTTCAGGCTTCTTTTAAGACTGTTCCATTTCATTAGTTTAACATGTCAAAAAAAGGTTATTTTGAGATATGTTTAGTATTTTTTTATAATTTTAGCAAAAGAGTGGGATCTATACAGTTCTACACTGTTCTAGTATCTCATACATTTTTTTTTACTTAAATTTTATGACATATGCATTAGTCTATAGATTTTACCCTCATGCTAAGATTACATGCATATCTCTAAATAAATGTTTATTGAGATGTTACATTGATGAACTGGGACAGGTAGACACTGCATGATTGTAAACTTAGTACTCTAATACAAATTTCTGTTGATTGCGGCAATTTGAATTATTATTATTCTACAAAAATTTTTAAATTGTAAGGAAGGAAAAATTAAGTTGTAAAGAAAATAAACAAAAACGAAAGTGAATTACGCCACGGTGGTAATTTGTTTTCAAACATCAAGCTTGAGTTTTAAAATATTTCAGGGTTACAAAAGTTCAAGAGGAGAAAAAAAAATGTTATTTCATCCAAATTTTTAGATTACTTCAATGAAAACTATGTAAAATTACTAGTCAACGTTGTTGAGTCTGCCAATATATATTCGATAGTTACCGATATATATAGCCTTTTAAATTGGAACATTTAATAAATAATGCAGTGGAAAATCAGCAGTAAGTGAATTTATTTTTCAAAAACTATTCGACGAGCAGATGACTGCCAGCACTCAAATTAAAGCAATTTTAATGTACTATAAATTAGTTTATGACGTTTATCTTCATAGGAGTAGTAGTGTTTATGATATTTTCCAAAATAAATTCACAAAATATTAATTTCTAGTTGTTCGGATAAATTTTTTGAAAATATCATACAAACTAACATAAAACCGCTAAAAGAAAAAAAAAATCTTTAGAAAAATTAAATATTTCATACTAAAATTTTAAAGTTTTCCCAGCGCTATAATCACAAATGGTTTCCGACCCATTCTGTCCTTTCTGGGAGAATGACCCACATAAAAGGAAATATTTCTTGCTTAATGATCACAGTCACATCTCATTAGCACATTGCTACGTGATGATATAATAATAATACTTGTACAATAACAATAACAAGATAGATTTAGACAGAGAGATGAGAGAGAGACAGTATATAAATCGACAGAGACATAGCGATGGGACAAACATACGGCGCTGAGGCCGGCGCGGAAACGATCCATCTCCCGGCAGAGCACAAACACACGGGCAGCGCTCTCTATTGCAGCTTCAATCATTCCTCACCCTCCTCTAACCATCATTATATTTAGGTCATTTGGATTATATAAAAGTATACATAATGTAATTAGAGAGCAGAGTAAAAATATTATGCCGTATAATGTGCCGATCAAATCTGGGGTATGCAGTCACCAAAGAAAGTAACAGGATCTGATTTGTTGCGAGTGAGTGCTCATCAAATTTTTAGGACAGATATTCCGATACAAGTCTTGGATCAGCGGTAAGTGGTAAACGTGCAATACATTTGGCGAAGATTTTTTTTAGTACACGACCGTATTTTGCTTTGTTTTTGGCTATACCAAGGCCAAAAATTTATGCCGGAACATCTGTAAACATAATCCTGAGGAGGTAGCAAGAAGCACCCTTCCACCAGGTTCGGACAAGAGAGCTATTATTCCGTCCTGTCGAGATGAGATGTGTGACAAAGAGGAAGAAGGACTGTAATCAGGCCTCAAGTAGAGTAGCTATTACTCTATTAGCTGACAACAGTAATTTCATATCGGCCCGGCCTCCAGCCCAGAACCAGCAATTAAAGAGGCTCGCTGGAATTATTGGTTACCTCAAGCCGATAATTAGAACATCCCTGCTGGAATATCATTGGCTCGCCGGTAATATCCCGTCCTTCCTGAAATACCGATATTTTCGGGAGCGCGCATGTAATTGTAATAAAGACTGTTAATTACAAGTTTGTTCCCCTGTAATTATCCCGGGGGGGGGGGAGTAGGGGGATATAGAGCTGTATATTGCCAGGAGAGAGCTGTCAAAAAGCGGCGTTCTAAAAATCGGAGGTTAATTATAAGACCTGAGATATTTAATTGCGGGGAAACTTTTTTTATTTCTTAAAAGTAAATTGAATACAAAACTTGTCGAATGTAATAAGGTACCAACCAACATTCTTGTGAAATTTTGATTTCGCAAAATAAACCCAAACATGGCAAATCGTTATATATATTAAGAAATCACCAACTTGTTTAACCGTTGTTCTGAAAACAGTGCTTCCTTACAAAGTACCGAACCCGGTCCTACGGGTTCACATTATTATTTTTTAATAATTTTCTTTTTTTCACCACATTAAATTTTTTCCAAAATTGAAATGTTAATTTCTAGTTGTTCGAATAAATATTTTGAAAATGTCATAAAAACTACTACTCCTACGCGCATAAACCAGTTTATGGTACATTTAACTAGCTTTATATGTAAGAAGATGGTCAGGGTTGCGGTAAAAAAAAAGAACAAATAGTTTATAACTATTTTCATGTCCGACGTTTGTTTGTTTAGTGGCCCCAAACTTCATTGGTCATCAACCCCATTTATATTTTATTTAATTTTGCTAATATTCGTTAAATATTATTTATTTTTATTTTTTTTTTAAATATTTTTTATTATTATTTTTTTTTTCTTCCGATCAAGTTATATTTTTGTCAGTAAATTTTGTGATTTTAAAAACTGAAACACCAATTCTATTGCCTTATCATCGTCTCCAATGGTTTTTGAGATATCTTGGCTTAGTCCCAAGCTATTGAGGTGTGGTGTAAAATATGGGCATCGTTGGAAAACATGGCTTATTGTTAAATTATTATTGCAATACTGGCAGTTCGGAGGTGTTTCTTTTGATATAAGATAGGAGTGGGTGAGCCTCGTGTGACCTATTCTCAGCCTAGTCAGTACTACTTCCTCTCTACGGCATTTGCGACTGGAGGTACTCCAGGGCTTCATCGGGGCTGTTGAAACCTTTTGCTTATATATAAATTTTTACGGTCAACTATATATACATATATTTTAACTAGCTTTAATTTGAGTACTAGCAGACATCTCTACGACACATGCTTCCTCAGATATATGTTTTCATAAATTAAAAGATTTGTCCAAAGAATTATAAATCGACATTTTGTAAAATATCATTTAATATGACTACTACTACTGCAATGATAAAAATTATAAACAAGATTTTTAGTTTATTAAAATAGCTTTGATTTGATTGCTCAAAGACATCTGTATGTCCAATGATTCCCGAGATATATTTTATAATATTTTTTAGTGTTGTTGGTAGATTTTAAAGATATAGAGCTCTGAGTGAAAAATTAATTTTTTTTTTAACGTTTTGAAACAGCCGCCATTTTTTATTCCCCTACCTACACTTGGCAGATACATCGACTTTGACTAGTAATTATACATAGTTTTCATTAAATTAATAAAAAATTAGAGTGAAATGACTGCCTTTTTGTCACCCCTGCTCTTCTTATACCGAATAGCAATAACTTAAACCAGAGCCAACGAACCAATTGTTAAATGATAGATGTGTGAACGCACTAATTTTTTTTATCCCGTTAAGGATTTGATATAATTTGGCTGGATTTGCTATCTTATATATTGAACGACAGGTAGATAGATCGAGTTTTTTTTTCCTTTTTATTTACATTTTCAAGTTGCCTAAACCCCGATGGAGAGGGTGTTCGAAACCCGGCCATTGCTTAGGATATTTATTTAGGGCGATTTAAATCGGTTTAAATCGGAGGGGGGGGGGAAGAGGAGGAAATCGGCTCCTAAAGAAGAGAAGGGCTAAATCGACTCGAGGATTTGCTAAGGATACTCCTCTCTCTCCCATCCCCTGCCGTTGATTTAAAACTTAATCTGTATTATGGTGACTTTTTTTTTTCAACAGGGGAGGACTCTATATCTCCAAGAGGCGGCGGAGTGGAAATGAAGCCAACTGAATCGGGAAGGCTCATCTTTAATTCAACTCTGCCGGCTAATGGCTCTCATTTTAATCTATTTCCAATTAAATCGGATCTCTTTTAGAACTCTCTAACTCCGTCGTCGCCATCTGTTCTCTTATTACATCTTCCTACTCAGCCTTATTGCAGCTAGCACAACTATTGAAACATGCTGATATGTATGAATGTGTGATATGGTGCTTGCCTTACGCAACAATATTTAATGTCAACTTTTAATATAAGTGGATTTATACACAAGAATTTATTTCTTCCTTGACTTTCTTTTCACGATCACCTTTCAGTTTTAACTCTTATTTAGTTTTATGATATGTTTTATTAATTTCACATTAATAATCTTCAGCCATTTTCTTTTTTGACTATCGTAGTTATTTTTTTCTTTATTGAAGTGTTTTATTTTTTTATTTCATCATGTCTTTAAAACCATTACCAATTTAGAAATCAATTTAAAATATTGTCATCATTTCTTCTTTAAAATTATAGACGTTCGCTTTTATGTTTTCTTCCATAACTTTTAAAAAGTCGCTGTTAAACAAATAGTAGACATTAAAAAAAGTAATAAAAAATAATTTAATAGTAAAAGAGAAAATGCCTGAAGTTGGATGGACTGTCCGAAACGTCGACGAGGAGAATGTATTATTAATGTGAAATAAAAAAAAAAAAAAAAAAAAAAAAAAAAAAAAAAAAAAAAAAAAAAAAAAAAAAAAAAAAAAAAAAAAGATGAGGTATTAACTAATTGGTTATTAAATAAAATAAAATAATTAATTTTAAATATAATCATGAAATAATATATTCATGAAAGTTTAATTTATTTCTCTTTATTAGAGCGGGATAGCTTAGTAAGTAAGACGCTGTGCTAGTAATGCCCGGAATCAGGATTCGAACCCGGCCGGTAATTATTTATTCTGTTACTGTAGCCGTGAGTCAACACTGAGTTCAGTAACCCTTCTAGGGCACACCTAGCCTTTATACAGTGGGTACCCTTAATTTGGGAATAATCTGGCGATTGAGTGTGGTCTTGAACCAATCGGCTCCTCGTATAACCGTTGTTCCAAAAACATTTCTTCCTCTGATTTAATTTTAAAATATTTTTTTATCAATCAATAATAAGCCAAGTGGTTTAACCCGATAAATTTCTGTTTTGAGAAATAGATGCTTTTTATGAAATTATTGCGATGTTTTCCCAATTCTAAACTTTTTTAAAAGAACCAATAGTATCTGTGCTTAATTTTAAAAACATGGTATTGTGGAGTCCAATAAAAAAAAAAAATTGAAGTTGATGGGGTGGAATCTAGGGGTTCACCCAGCCTCTACGTAAACTCCTGACTTGGGATTTCAGACGTAGCCCTGACCTTAGCACCTCCTCCCCCCGACATTATCACCGCTAATCGCCCTATAAACGGCTTCTGATCTTGTAAAACATTTATAGCCAGGCCCTAAAGAGATAAGGGGATTAATAAAGAAGCAGCCGGCGGTGGCGGCTTTGATGTCGATGATGATGATGATAGACACCCTAAAGAAGGGGGTTGGCTAAACAATCAGAGCCTGGCTGAGCAGTGGCACTATCACTATATAAAAAGACAGTAAAGTCGACCGGATCGTTGGCTTTACTGCCACCCTCCCCCCACCGTCATTCCCCCCTTTACTGGTTCTACTTAGGCCTTTTACTGCCACTGTCACCTCGTCTCCGTCATAGCCTTCTATTACTTGTTACCATATTTTAGTCCCTTTGTATTTAGCCTTGGATCCTTTATCGATATTTTATTTATCCACAATCACAGAGCAAATAAAATTAACTCTTATTATTAAATGTTCATATTTGTTATTATTATTAAATTTAAATATCATTCCCTTGTGGATTATAGATATCTTTTTGTAACTGATTTTATGCATTTATTAGTGTACTAACTAGACAAAAATAGTTCGGCAAGGTTCTAACCGACAACAAAATTGTGTTTACCTTTAGAATTCACACACGAGAAATCTGTATACCTTTCGAAACATTTCGGTAATATAGGTTAAACAATTAAGGATCTATTAGTGTGCTAAATAATTCTATATAGAAACAACCTTTAGTAGGAAATTGTAACATTAAATTAAACATTTGTTTCTCAAAATTATGTTTATAGAAAATATGTAGTTAGATCATTGCTAAACCAGAATCGAACCGTGCTTATTACGTCCTAGGATGACTACAAAAATATTTCAAAATTAGTTAAGTAATAATTTAAGTATTATATTTATATATATAAGTAATAATTCTTAACTGTTTTAAACGAAAAATAAATATATCATCAGGAAACTATCAACGCAGCCCAACAAAACAGAACCTCATTCACTCTCCCGTCAGGAGGCATCATACGTTACAAGAAACGGAACCAAAACACAAGAAGATAAAAGACGTAGCGGGTACAACCGATGTTTCCAGAAAACATAACAGAAATAGTCCATGTTAGAAAGTTAAGTGGCTTTTTAGGCTACTATTAAGAGCAAGCTTTTAGCCATCGGAAATAGCATTGGGTGGAATGTAGGGGGAGGGGGAGGGAGATAGATCATCTCTTAGCGCTCCTGCATTCTGTTCCATCAGCGTACACTTCCGTCAATATTTAGTACTTCATAATGTGTGCACGTGTGTGTGTGTTTATATAACGTTTTTCTTGACTATTGTAAGTTATATATTATTTTTTGTTGGTCTTAGGGATCAGTCAATAATACAATTTTATTGTTTGCATAGTTATGCCCAACAATAAGCAAAAACAGTTTTTTAGAACAAATACTCTAATCTACTCTAAAACTAAAAATACATAATGTAATTTAAGATGAATAACTATTATAATTAAAACATTGCTTGGTTGGTTCCAATAATCCACCGGCGTAAGCCAACTATGTTTACAACCTTCACCTAACCTTATATTGAATACCAAAAGGCAATCCAAGGTATCCTTCATACTCAGCTGTACATATAGCATACCTCACTATATGTATGTATCAACTACTAATTTAAATCTTTTTCAGGAGCGTACGAAAAAAGAAAAAAAAAAAAATTAAAGCATTGTTTACAATTTTTTGGACTCCAGGTTTGGGCCAATGTTGACTACGCAAACAATAAAGTTGCTAAACTTCGCCTAAATAAAGTTGTATTATCGACTTAGCTTATACATGAACGACACCACAACCGCTAAGACAAGAAGACACGACAGCTGACTCAGAAATCAATTTGTACGATAGAAATCAATAAACCTTAGCCGAGGAGGAAAGGAGAAAATGGACCGAGAAGAGCAGCGTTGATGAGAATGACCTTTACAGCAATCTGCCCCGGGAGTTCGGCTTGGACTCGCTCTGCCAGGCAACTTCTTCACGACACTCAACCTATTCATAATTATCAATTCTAATCTTATTATTGAAATATTAATCCGAAACATAACTAGTTAATAAAAACAGGCATTAAAGCAGATGTAAATCTCTGTCACTTTTTCCTTTAAAAAAAAATAAAAATGCTTTTTTCACATTCCGAGAGTCTTCATTCATGTTAAGGCAGTAACAATTGCTTACAAAGAATTTTTCTTTAAATTATTGAGAAAACAGCGCAGGCCAACTCTTAAGAAAGGATTTAATCACACTCTTCTCTACCTCGACATATTTAATATCTTTGAATTATTATTATTCCACTCCCAGTTACCGACGATTAAAGGAGCAGTGACTTAAAACTTGGGAAATCCAACCTCATTTCGAAGAATGAAGCCCAGGCTGCAGGACATTCTGTTGTAATTTCTATATTATTTATTCTTTTATTGACATTGCTATAATATTATTTATTTTAGTAAATTCATAAATGTTATTTTTTTGTTATTAACTTATCTTTTTCTCGCTTCTTAAGAATTATTGTTTTTATCTATTTATTTTATTATTTTTATATATATATTTATTTCATACTTCATCCATATTATTCAATATTTAAAGCATTGTTCCTATCTAGCTAGTGTGAGGTACTCTAACCTTAAAATCCTATTAATAACCTAGATATCTAGATGGAAAAGGGTATTTAAAAAAAATAATTGAACTTTGTTTTCTTTAAATTTACTATTTGTAACAAAACCCCTTCAATTAAAACTATATATAAAATAATGATCACATAATTGATGTAAAGTAAGTGAAATATCATAATTCTAGTAAACCTATTAAGTATAAGAGCCCACGTAGAGAAAAAAGGCAGTTATTTTACTGCAATTTTTTATTACTTTAAAGAAAACTATGTATAATTACTAGTCAAAGTTGATGAGTCTGCCAAGTAAAGGTCCAGTATAGGTACACAAATCAGTAAATCTTAGTTTTTGTGCCGACTTTTCGACCTGAATTTCAGGCTTTCATCAGAGTTGAAAAACAAAACGATGTAACAACGTTAATTTAAAAAAAAGACAATAAATAATAACAAACAAACTTGGAAATATACATAACAATAAATTAAGTCGAAAGTAATAGAAGATAAAATATAATATTGTAGAGGTGAGAATTGTACAAAAAAAAAAAAATGATAAAAAAAAAAAATATATGAAAACATACAGTGCTTATGTAAATAAAGAAATAAACATAATAAAGTATATAAGTAATGACTAAAGATATATAAATAGTGAAAATAATTTAAATTAACATATAAGATTATGTTAAATTATATCACACAACATATAAATTTTTTCCGTACCTTCTAATTATTTCTTTACATGGGCACAGTCTGTTTTTTTGACAACCTTTTTAATCATTCGATCTGCACAATATTTACCTCCATTGTGTCAATTTTATCTTCTATTAGTATCAACTACTATGTATATTTCCAAGTTCGTTAGTAATTCTTTTCTTTTTTTCTTCTTCTCTAAATTAAGGTTATTTTGTTTTTTTATTGATGAAAGCCTGGAAGTAAGGTTGAAACGTAGGCACAAATAAATAAGTTTTACATATTTGTGTATCTGTGCTGTGCTAACCTCATCCCAGACCATGTTCTACTCATAATAGGAGGTGTACTAGAATCGCATGCTATTTCACTTCCATCAATTATTTTATAAATAAATCATAGGCGAAAAGCACTTTCATTAACAATGAGTGTTCTATTTAAAGAAAAAATATTTTATCGTTTATGATAAACCTCAAGTATTTAGAGGCCAAAAATATGCTAGGATCTCAAAAATGGCTCCTTATCAAGTGAAAAAAACAAAACAGAAATAAAACTGTTATTAGAACAAAAATTCCCTTAATCTGCTATAAATACAATTTTATTGCAGAGAGGAAAATAATCTCTGTTGGCAGGATATCTCCTAATGTTTGTAGATAACAAAAGGAAGAAACACCCCTCCTCCCCACCCCCACCTCCGTCAGTCGAAAAATAGAAATTAAAACTTAACATAGGGCCTTGTTGTTTATTTACACGAGCGGTGGTTTAGGATCTTATCGAGCTTCGAGTCAACAAGCAAACCGCTCCTTCTACTTCATTAAGAAAACTTTTAATAGCCATCCGCCCTCTGGAGCTGGAAAAATATTTACACTGTTGGCAGGACTGTTAGAATTAAAAATACTACATTGGCCCACCTGACTATACTGCCGCCCCCCCCCCACCCACCAAATCCTGTATTGTACTATATCAGTAACGAGCATTACTTATAATAGGGTATGGATCCATATGGGCTTGGATAACAATTATTTACTTTTTTTTTAATGAAAGAAAAAAATCATATTTATCGCAAGTAACATCGTAGGGCATAAAAGCGAAATCCCTAAAACTTTTTGCCAATATTCGCAGAACGATTTGAGACTTAAAATTGAATTTTTAATCATCTTTTTCAAGAATGTTTTTGCAGTATTTGTTAAATTTAATGTATTTTTAATTAATCAAGAGATTAAAAAAACATCTCACAATTAATGTAAATACGGCAATATTGGTATATTTATAATGATTTGTTGTTCTGCAACGTCTCTGAATTTGTGACCAATCTAGTTTCGGTTTAGTAAGGCAACTTGGTTTCTAACATACCGGGAGTTATCTAGATGTAACCAAGTTCTAACCATGGTGGGAGGTAAAGTTTTTATTTCGTGGGACCGCCACAGAAATGAAAAAAGTAAACAACCCCAGCCGGGATTCGAACCGACTCAGCCGCAGTTCCCAGACTGCAAAGACCAGGACTTCAACCACACATTTGTCCTTAGTATAGTTTGAGAACTGCCACCAGATATATATTTGTATTATTCGAGTTTTAAACTATTAAAGAATTGTCCCAAACTTCGGGATGGGAATTAACTCTAGTTCAATATTGTGTATTTAAATGTTTTTTTATCAATTGAGTGTGAATAAATTATTCAAATTTGTTATCAATTAGTTTTTGCTAGTATAACAGCAATATTATAAGATCAGATAATTTAATCAACAAGAATTTGATCATAATACTAAATTAAAATTAAATTAAATCTGTACCGCTACAACCCATGGAGGGTCAGGGGTCAGTACTTTGTAAGGAAGTAATGTTACTAGATCAACGGTTGTGCAAGGAGGTGGTTTTGTCAGAATCACACTCGACCACTAGATTTGTACCCAACTAACCCACAGGAATTGACTCACAGCTACAGTGTAACAGAAAACAATTTTCGTTTTAAAAAGGCCGGATTCGAACTCGGGTCCTTGGAGTTGGTAGCGAGGAGTTAAATTCAATAACCATCTGGTACAGTATTTTTGATTTTTTATCATCTATCATATTTATTGCAGTTCATTGAGTTTCCTCCTATACTTTCATTTTTTTTTCTTTTTATAATAATAGCAGTTTAAATAGAAGGTTATAGGCGCCACTTTCGGCGTCCTCGATGTCTATGTAATTAAATTTAAATTTTGTGATAAAAATTCTTGAACGAAGGTTGATTTATAGGTCGTTGAGTACGTACTATTTATATGAATGCTTTTCATCTAGAACCTTCATTGTTGATATTAACGTTTTCTTTTCATTATGTATATCTTTAGTTTGTTCCTCTTTACGGTAGAATTAGATTAAATTGAATGTAATAGCCGAAAAACAAGCATGTGGACGGCATCTTTGTTGCTTCCTTCGTTTACCAAGCGATTGTACAAGTCTGAGATTTGAGGAAAATGGCAAACGTGTAGATCCAGCATTAAAGGATCTAACCATCTTCGTCGTTATTTACTGATTGCGCCAATAAGGCAAAAATGCCCACCTGCCCTATTTTGTGATGGCTACAATAGTGTTGAGCCTATAGAGCTATTGCTTAATACAAAAGGATACCGACCTGCTCGTACTTCTCCAACTCCTGGTGGTAGATCTGCCTGATCTGGGCGAGCTTGGCGCGGTAGTCCGAGTGCTCGATGGCATTGTCCTGAACCTGCCCGCTGGCCGCCGCACTGGCTGCCGCAGCCGCGCTCACTCCCCCGCCTTTCTCAGGACCCGCAACTCCTTCAGCGATCAGCATATTGTCTAGCCTCATCAGCTGAGGATCCGGGGGCTCTTCCTCCTGCGTATTCCTTAGGCTAAGCACTGCAACAACAAATATTTAAATATTAGAACAGATTAACAAAAAGAAAGAAAATAAAATACAAGTATATTCTACTATAGTAGGGGTATCATGATCTTTAGCTTAACATGTTAAATGGAGAAATGTCTCCTTATTTTGCCTAGTTAAAACGATATAACATGGTTGAGAGTCTGTTGAATGGAGAATGATGTCATGCAACATACCAGCTGAGCTCGTCACCGTTTATTTGTTGTTGTGTTAGGTTACTTGCTCGTAGTTTGTAATTTGATTGTGTTAGTATTGTTTTAGATGTTTTAGCTAATACAGCAATGAATACCAATTAGCTCCTCTTGATTCTCTTCCTCACAAGTTAGAAGATCAACAAGGCATTCAATCGACAAACTTTCACACAAATTCCACTTTTCACTCACTTTAGGTATGTTGTAAAAAATTACTTGAATCCAAATTTAGAATTGAAACAATAACACGAAGTTTTGAAAGGAAAGGTTAAAAAACAAGTTGCTCAGAAAATCCGCTAGGAGCTCTCATGCATTTACATTTAACATGGTAAAACATTACACATTCAACACATCATGAATACCCCCAGTATGTGCCGAGAGTAGATTATTCAGAATGTTTGAGATTGGTGCTGAGAGGTTGTACTAATACGTTCCTTGTGTGGGATTAAGGAAGAGGACATACTAGTGACCGGTTAATGTTTGTGTCCTATGTTTATTCACATATTTGGCAAATGAACATTGATAACAACGTACTGACCAAACACCACTTCCTATAACGATTTTTTTTAATATTGAAAGAAGATAATTAACCGTTTGAAGTTGATTGTAGGAAGATAGTCCAGGTGGCGTTCAATAAAGGTATCAACATGTAAAAGAAAACTATTTATTGTTAACCAACGTTTCGCTCCACTTTTCGGGGCTTCGTCAGGGCTGACAGATTGAAACAGAGATGGTGACACTTAAAATAGTAAAGAAAACTATTTATTGTAAATAAAAAATTGAATCTCAGTAGCTATCTCTGTTTCAATCCGAAAGCCCTGACGAAGCGCTGGCGCTGCAAAGTGGGACGAAACGTTCGTTGACAATAAATAGTTTTCTTTTACTTTTTTGATACCATCATTGATCACCACACGGACTATAATCCTACAGTCGATATTTTTAAGGAATAAAACGAGAAACAGCCTTACGATCAAATCTATCACAAAAATGTATTTAAATAATAGTTATAATTTAATTACTGGAAGATTAAACAATTATAATTTAATTAGTTTTCTAATGACTAACTCGTTTTCGAAATTTGATCAAGAGACTATTACACAGAACTATAAGGACTAAAACAATAATAAAAAACTGAATATGTGTTATAAACATTTTCTAAAACGCAAAGGAATCTTTATTTAAAATCGACATGCTCCAAGTCCATTCTACAATGCACACAGATTAATTGCTCAACTATTTATATAATGTCGAATGCTCTAGTAAAGCAAAAAAAAAAAAAAGCGTATAATGGATTGCCAACTTATCTTGATAAATCCATAATTCATATTTTTGTTTTATTTATACAATTGATGATGTTTCATTGATGTCAGCAAAAAGTTATACAACTATACATATGTATGTATAATGAAAAAACAACGAAAAAAAAACAAAAAACAAGAAACAACTGAAGCAAAAACTAGCGGTAACTGATAGGAACATTAGAAGAGACAAGAGGCGTGACGCGAAGCTCAGTGAAGTTAATGGTGGCCAAATTATAGACCGTTCTCCAATTTCCTCTCTTTGTTTTCCTACCTCTTTGGCTACAATTATTTTTAGAAACTCTTTCTACCTTTTGTTATTTTATATCATTTCATTTCAATTGTCCCCCCGGCTCCCAGTCTCCATTCACTGACTCCGGAAGCTGTTCATTTAATTCCCATGTCAGTGCCAGCTATATCCCGACAACTAATAACCTAGATCCGCTTATTATGTTTACGTCTCTTTGTGGCAGATTTTTTTATTTTTTATTATAGCATGAATTTATATTACATTACCGTAAGAAGAAAATTTGGCCAAATATAAAGAAACATTATGGATTCTTTAAATGCAAACGCACTTAACTACTACAAGAACTGCCATAATTTGAAAGTTCTTTATTCGGATCAAAAGTTAAACAAAAATATGTTGTGCCCCATACCAACCCAAAACCAAGTTTAACCTCTATAGATAAACAAGATAAATTTTAAACTTTAACAATATAAGAAATATAAAATTGTTAATAATTAACTAACAGGGAATTCTTAGTGAGCTATAGATAGATGACAATAGATTAATAAGTGGAGAAAATGGTCGGGGGGTGCGGTAAGCAAAAAAACACCTAATAAGTATATATATA
>NW_027107889.1:576142-583479 GCF_000696795.3 Halyomorpha halys | reverse complement strand
TATATATATTTGGGACGAATAAATAATTTATTGTTTGTTTTTGTGTGTTTTTGCTGACTGCACTCCCCACCCCCTACCGAACATCTCCACTAGTAGGCAATTTTATTTAAAAGAGACACTGTGTGTATTACTGCAAAACTAGTGCAAGGTAGTTCTAGGTGTTGTTTGAATCCAAGGGAAAAAAAAACTACGGATGGTTATAAAAATATGTATAGATAAATATATGGTGATTAAAGGATCTAAAGAGATGATAATTAACGTTTAAGAAATTTTTGATAACCAATATGATAATTAAGGTTTGATGATAATGAATAGATGAAGGTGTATGATAATACGATAATTTATGGTATTAATAATTCATTATATAAAATAAGATTCATATCAGTATATTCAATGATTCAGATGGTTTTAATGAATTCCAATGGTCTTGTAAATTACTTCAACTGGTTGTTGATGAGATAGTTCTAGAGGTTATTACAATTATTAATCATGTAGAAAACTCATTTACAAAACCATCGATATGGCTAAGAGAACAATAAAATTTCGGAACGTTGCTACAACTCAGTAGTTTTATTACTGGACCTCAACTATATATATTACATTACCAAATAATATAACATATATAGCCGGTTCGAATACGGCCTGAGGTGTAGACTTTATTCATTGACTGGCGGTCCAACAAAATGAAAAACTTGACTCCCTACCATTGTTAGAATATGACTCTAATGGGAGTCTTGGCCGACGGAAAGGGGGAAAAAATATTATATTATTTCAGTATTTGAGAACAGTATGTTAAATACCGAATATTGTTATAAATCTTGAAAAAAGAGTATTGTATAAATTGTACAAGTTATTTATCTTAAATTATACCGTGTACATATAGTTTTTTAATAATTAGTTAAAGAAATCATTTGTTCTAAACTACAATTTTTTTCATTTTATAAAACATTACTATGCAAACAATTATGTTGCAAAGCCTAAATACAGTTGTATTATTGACTGATTCTCAAGACCCACAAAAAATCTACAAATCTACAACAGTTAAGAAAAAAGTTGTTTTTGTTGAATAGTGCATATCTGACAAGAAAATATTTTATTACTAAGAATTTTATCGTAGATTGGAGTTAATTAAGGAATTTAGGAAAGTCTGTTGGACGACCTCAGTAAAGAGTGTAACGTCTACGGTACTATCTTTGGGATACGGCCAATTTTGTAAGATGTGCTGCTATTCCACTATTTAATGATAATATGGATATAAACAGCTATTTGTAATTGTTTATCTTATGGTTATTATGGTACTACGGTCAAGTACCTACAAGTACCCTGGTCTCCTCTGCTACAGCAAACCAATCTCCGCCATCTCTTGCTATCCCTTTCCATCTTTCAACAATTAACTCCCTAAGATCCTCCTCCAAATTGTTCAGCCACCTGATCCGGGAACGGCCTCTTTTCGTTTTCCATCCGGTTTCCCATATAGCATCCATTCATTGGGCATTCTCTAAACGTGTCCTGTCCATCTTGTTCCTGCACTTTGCACACTAAAGCCACGATGTCGGGTCCCAAAACAGTTCCATCAGCTCCTAATTCCTTCTTCTTCTCTAAATTTCATTCTCCGAAACTCCTCCCCATAACCTTCTCAATACCTTTCTCCTCCAAGAGTTTAGCATCGGTTCCGCTTTTATTGACAAAGTCCATGTTCCTCCGCCATAGATCAGTAGTGATGATTTCACCTTACAATGATTTCGTAGATGACCACTATCATTCTTTTAGAGAGAGCTCTAAACTTCAATACCTTTTGAAGTGAGAAATACATTTATATCCTGCTGCTATCCTGGCCTCTATTTCGCTCTCTACTTTGTTATCATCTTATGTTTATAATTGTTATCATTATATGTTTTATAAAGTTATCTACTTTATATCACCAGGCTTCCTATCTATAACCGCCTCATTGACTAATAGTGAGCGGCTTGTGTCGGAAATGCAGCTAGTTATATATATTTTTTTAAACTTTAAAATATAACCAAGGCATTTGTACTATGAAACTCACAACGTTGGTTTCCACCAAAGCAGTCAGAAGGATTATCAGAAATCAGGGAAGCTTACCCGCTTGTAGCGCTCAGTGGTAGGGGGTTTATCAGGATGGAGGAGCGTCTATTCTGGCCAAGTACCTGGCTCAATGGAACTTAAGTTAGTAGCTGACCACAGGGTTCTAACAAAGGATTACTCAACAGAAGGATGAGCTAGGAAATTAAATCAGATTTGTAACAACCTAGCTTCAAGATAAACCTAAACCCATTTCAAAATAATATTCTAAATTAAGATATATATATTAACACAATACAAACTTTTCAAATACTAAATAAATTAATGATTTTAACTAGTGAGTTTATAACAAAAAGTCGTTCCGTGAATAAATCGCATATTGAAGTGTCCTGGGCTGCCACTTCGTTAAATACGACTCAGGTACAACATTTATATTTTGTTGGCAACCATTGACAGATAATAGCTCTTTATGAGTTTTATTTATTATATTATTGAATTTATGACGTTTTAAAATTATGTCATAGGCGATATATACATCACACATTTCAGTTTTAGAACAGGCCTGAGCAGAGCGACATTAAACCTAACACATAAAGCCGCAAGGACCGACCCGCTCAAAGGCTACTTTATAACCACCATTATACAAGAGGAGTAAGGAGGTACAACACCCCAGGGCTGGGACAAGACATGCCCCGAAGATGATGTAGAGAGCAGCGCACACCGCTAACAGACAACAAGTGCCTCGGTAAACAGCCTCTGTACAAGGCATTAACTGGATTTATCGCCACGCCCTCTGATAAATAGCTAGGAGAGAGATAGAGAGTGAGAGAACAGGGGGAGGGGGAGTCATAGTCGATGGCGCTGTCACCAACGATAGCACAACACTACTTTCTTATCATCAATGTTATCGCCTAATTAATAATTATATATATAGGAGATTCCTTCAATCCCCCTTTTCTTATTTATTTGAATATAATATATTTGATGTGCGGTCATAAGGGCTTAAGCCACTTTTTGAGCATTTAGAGATTGTGTCGTATTATATCACCAAATCGAAGCAATCGGTTGGTAATAATGTGTTCATGCTTCAGATAGACTTACTACTATATTGTTTTATAAAAATAACAATTACAAAAATATCAATGATTAAATTTTACATAATGTAATGAACTTTGTTTATGCTCTCCTGAAAAATTCATATTTTCGACTTAAGCCCTTATGATTGCACATCAAAGATATAACAATTGGAGAAGTTTGTAGGGGGATCGGTTAGCAAAGAACATAAATAAACAAAACAATATTTATTTATTTTATGCAGACGTTTCGACTTGAAACTAGTTTTAGGCCTACCTTCTTCGCCATAACCCCTGATGAAGACCTGAAACTCAGATCGAAACGTCGGCATAAAATAAATTGTTTTGTTTATTTATGTTTTTCTTTGCTGACCGCACCCCCCGACAAACTTCTCTAATCATTAATCTACGGTCAACTATCTACACCTCATTAGAGATACGATATATTTAGGAGCGCCTAGCTCAGTGATAAAGCACTGTGCTATTAATCCCAATGATCCGGGTTCCAATTCGGCTGTGGCTGATAATTATTTTCTATTATAATCATCTTCACAATAGCCGTGAACTAACGCTGTGAATGCGGGAGCCCTTAAGGGTTCACCCAGCCTTATGAAGCAGGTACCTTAATTAGATAAAAATCTGGCAGTTGATTGGGATTCTGGAGGATTCACCTCCTTGCACAATCGTAGTTCTAGTAACAAAGAATGCAAACCTAACCCTTCATGGCTTGTAGAGATACAGATTTATTTTTTATATTAAAATTAGAATAATTTAGCTTACACAATTTATTATTAGAAGTTATATTTTGATTTAATGTTATTAATTCATCTTTTTTATTTGATTTGTGCCTTTAATGTTATTTATTTTATTAATATTATCGGTTTCATTTCTTATATTATTTTTATTATACAAATTTAAAAAAGAATCAAAATACTTATTTAAACAACACTTCTTTACAAAGTAATGCACACTTGAAATTTCATTTTTGTATTTATTTAGATTTACGACTGTAGTAAGTAAAATACACAATTTAAAAATTTGATGTAAGTTATATTACAATGACAAGATAAATTCTTGTGGTGGATATGTTCACTGGTAGAACTCAAAAATCATTACTTGAGTAGAAGGTCTTAAGTGCATCTTCTATACTATCAGGAATTGAAGAGGTAGCATGGTTAGAAATTTATGGGTTTGGATGGTTAAGAAGTTCATCATGGAAAGTATTGAGGTCATTATAGATGATGGATGAAGAATTTTGGTTTGTAAGGATTGAATATGGGTGGAATTCGTTGGTTTAGTGGGGCCCAAAAGCTCAATTATAATTTTTTTTTTTAATTAGAAGTTAAGAAAGTTTGTCTTGTGCTATCACAGTTGGAAACGACGAACAGTTTTTTATCCTTTCAGTCTGATAAGAGGTTTCCAAGTTTTTCCTAGATTGTGGATCATCTAATGGTTGTTATAAATAATGATTGCAGTGGATGCTCCTGGGATTGTAAGAGACAGCCAATTGCATCGGGAATTACAAATAAAGACAATAGAGGATTGATTAAAAAAAATAAAATGGTTCATAGAGTCTCACTTTAACCGTCAGTTAAAGGAGAAGTGACCTACGACTTGGGAAATCCAACCACGACCAGAAGACTGAAGCCCAGGCTGCTGCAGGACATCCTGTTATAAGTTCTATATTTATCAGTTCTATTATTGTCACTCTGAAATTTTGTTTTCTCTAATTTTTTTTTCTTAAATTCACTCTTTTATTCCTCCCACTATAATTCAATTATTTATTCTGTTGAATCCATAAATGTCATTGTTTTATTATTAACTTTAGTTTTATCTTTTATTAAGAATTATTATTTTAACCTACTAATTTTATCTTTTTTTTTTTTTATTTATAACGTTGTATATAGTTAGGAGTGTCATTTGTATGAGACTATAGCACCCCATAATCAATTGGTTACAAAACAAAATGTACCTCTTACATTAACCATGTAAGGTCCTCCAGGCCGATTTACTAATTACTCATGGTATAGAAAACAGACAAATAAATTTAAAAATCTATAACACTATGTTATAAATTTACAACTAAGTTGGGATTATTTTCTCCCATAATGACAAAATTGAACTAGAACATACATGCAGTAAGCACTAAACATTAATAAGATTTGTAATTAATATTATTATAGCTAAGCCGAGATAGAGAAGAGAAGGGGGGGAACAGAGACGGTAAGCCCCCCCCAACCCTTATCGTGGGCCCGCATTGACCAAATCCTACTCCCAGCATCCATCTTGCCCCTTCTAATCTACTCCTACCGTCAGCCCTCCTCTCCTTCTCTCGCTTTGTTCAATAAGTTTCAAACAATCAAAATATAATATTACCGTTGTTTTATTATAGTAATAGATAGATGTTTACTACTAACCTATTAGCCTTTAGTATTAGTAAGGAGGCAAACATTATTAAAGTTGTAAACACCTAGGAAGTGAGGAGCCCCCACTATCACCTTATCTTAAAGTTCCATTTTTCAGATTACTGGATATATTGAAGAAGTTAAGCATTTCATTAACGCCACTATACAAAATGTGCCATGAGATTGAACCTATACATTTTTCGCTGTCTTGCATAGACATCCACGTTCATAATTAGCTGAATTTGAAAAAAAAAATTATTTTTTAATGGAAGTTGGTCAATAATTTCGTGAAAGGATAAAAAAATTGTTTTTTAATAACAATTGAAATGTTATTATTGCTAGAACTATTTTAACTCAATATGTAAATTTTGATACCACGCAATAATATTAACCAATATATACGTATTCATATGTATCTATACTATAGGTTATATATTTTTGTCCCGCCAGATTCTGTTGGACTGGCCACCATGCTCTGGTTCAGGACTGAATTTTCTAAACCAGTCGTTTCCAATGAAGGGGTGATTCGGGTAAAATATTAAAAACAAAAGAAAAAAAAGTGCATTCCTGCATTATTATGCACTTTTATTTTCCTAAATATTCAACCAAGCTCAAGGTGGCGACTTTTTTATATTTTCCAAGGTTCGACAGGGGTGCCATAACGAAAAAACTTTAATCTTATTTCCGAGTCCAGATTAGTTTCAGATAAAATTATTTTGGACACCGCCTTAGTCCTTTAGATACACGAAATTGATGATTCAAAACGTCGGCTGTCTGAATAAATAATGTTAAAAAAAAAATATTTTTGTTCAGTAAGTACCTGAATTTTACTCAAAGGCAATAATATAGAAGGGACGAGAGAGCCCTTGAGCTATCCAATATCGATTCGATCCACCGTAGCAAGGACCGAACGATATCCAGAGAAGCAAACGGAATACCAATCAGCACACCGGGAGAGATACCATCCATCATATTATTAATACGGCCCCATCTAGGGTCCTTCCTTCGTCCTTTTTGTTCTTGGTGTCCTCTCAGGACTCGATCTTATCTTCCCCGTACAGGTACAGCTACATCTTTTAAGCATTCCCTTTACGGTCATGTGATAGTCACCTTCATTCTTTTAGTTCTCTTATTTATTATTTTTTTTTATTCCTATCAACAAGGTGGATGGCATTTTATCTCACTACGTCTATCAGGCGTCCGACATATTTATTACAGATTGATTTCGAAAGGCAAAAGGAAGATAGGCCATTCCATCAGCATTTATTCAAATTAGAGTTTAATTCCCAATTCGAGATAGTAGACCCAACGTAACTCAACAAGTTTTCACTATTTTCTTATAACAACTCAAGAATCTTAATGACAGTATTTCATTAAATCAAGAAATGTTTAAAACAAAGGAATAAATGTAGGAAAAAAACCTAGATCATCTGCATGGATATTTCAAACAAACAATTCTATTGGTTATGGCCAATAATGAATAGTAGCTTAATACATTCAATAATTAAAAGTAGCTGAAACTACGGTCACTAAACTAAGCTTAGCTAAACTTGAGTTGGATTACAGTCATGGTTCAAAAAGAAGGCACAGAAAGTCGACACACTAAAGAAGAAGAGGAAGAACGGTATATAAGGAGCTGGGGTGGGAAACCTAAAAGGAGCTAAAGCGAACAAAGTTAGTTCAATGCAAATCTCATTGGAGTTAAATTGATTGAGCACGCTCTACCGGGAGGAGGAGGAAAGACTTTAAATTGGAATTCCAGGACTGGCATTAATTACCTCGAGTGGAGCTGGAGGGGGGGATTGGCGGGGGGGGG
>NW_027107889.1:538603-576092 GCF_000696795.3 Halyomorpha halys | reverse complement strand
AATGAATTGTGGCGGATCGCTTCACGCTCCCCCGAGGGTACGGTTCTTAAGTTAGTTCCACCTCCTTCCTAACATAACATAACAATCCACCTTTATTATCATCTTAAAAATTAGAGTATTAGAAACTGAGGGAGAAGAAATTTTCTTCACCCGCTGTAAAAAATAAATTTAAAAAATGATGTTCTGACAGAGTACCCTGTCATATTGTTGATAAAACAACTGACTTTAGGACAACAATAACTCAATAAACAAAAAAATAGTGTATATTATAAATACGGTCAAAAGAAATTATAAAAAAAGAATATTTATTTGATAAGGTTTGGCTCCACTAATTATTAATATCGCTAATCTAATAGCCCTACAATGTATCTTTGTAGCCCTGATAAATCATTACAAAGTGGAGCGAAACCTTGGAAAATAAATAGTTTTCACTCTGAACGCATCTCGGACAATCTGCATAATTTAAAAAAATAGGTTGCACACTTTAAATTAAAAAGTGTATCTACAGCATTTTGTTTTATTTTAATTTTAAATTGCACTAATATTTTTTAAGTTATTGAACAATTGTTCTATTTACAACTGTATTAAAATATATACAACCATTAAAGTTGATGATAGTTATACAATTGCATGATATAGAGATGTGGAAAATCTATTCATTCATAGAAATCCAATAAAATTTTTAGAAGAGATTTTGTGGCCAACTTCTTTTTAGACGCTTAGAAGGATTATTAAAGGAAAATCCAGGTTAGAAAAAGTGGTTAGGGAGTTTATCATGGGAGGGTGAAAAAGTAAGGAGCATTAAGGATTTTGAACTGTAAGGATTGGATACGAGAGGAAATCGATGAACATTTGAAAGTCATATAAATGATTTTTTCAGTCTTTTGTACCAGATGTAGTCTTGAGTAACTCAAATAAATTTAAATTGAGTATTAATACACAAGCCATATATACGTAATGTATTACTCAATCTGAAAATGTATGAGAGAATATTGTTTAAATCATGATAGAGGATTCAAGATAGTAACTAATTTGTTATTATCACATACCTCCATTGATCATATTTTATTTTTAATTAGAAATATCACACATTGAATGATACCAAAATGTGGAGATACGCTACATAAGATTTGTATGGACAACATTATGATCAGTATTTTATTTTATATATAAACCAATATATGAGTTAAATTGATTTTTGATTTTTTTCTTTAATACACTCCTGGTTAACCGGCTTCCACGCATAACTGGCTGTCTCGTACTTCACTATGACATACAAACGGAGTTCTACACGATCATGCATCAGAAATACCTAAAATTTAATATTTCAAGTAATATACATTACTTACCATGTTTTGTTATTATAATACTTGCTCTTGTTATCTCATTATATGATTTCCGGTATGCACTGATAATTGAGAATTTGACAATAAAGAAAGGAAAAATAAATTCAAATGGAAGATTATTAGTTGACTATATTTAATTGATTTTGGAAAGACTCGGGTGGCGGTCACTCAACATTCTAAATTGAAATATTATTAAGTACAATAAGTGTACCAAAATAGTTTTTTTTTCTATTTCAAAGCAGGAATGAAGTAAATATAGTAATGAGGCTAAGGGGATATAGGCAATTACCTAGTATCTAAGTGCAATTGAAGAGTGCAACAGGGATTGCGGTGGCCGCTAAGAAAGGAAAGCAAGTGCAATAAATATCCCAAGGCCCGCTAATTACTGCTCTAATGAACTTTTGGATCCTCCGCTTTATTGCACATTTATTGCTCCTCTATTGCGCATTCATCTGTTTATTGCAACCTTATGGTCAATTAAAAATAAATTGAAACCGAGTGCAATCATACTTTCCATTCCCTCAAGGGATACGATGCGGTGCCTAAAACCATGGATTTTGGAATATTTCAAATAAATTCTTAAATAAGTACATTGATTCTTTTCAAAATTTTTATAATAAAAAAAATAAAAAAAATAAATCTGATAATATAAGTAACATTATAGGTTCAAATCAAATAAAAAATTTATAAATGTCATTAAATCATAACGTAACTTCTGATAATAAATTGTAAAAACTAAATGATTCTTGATTCTTTTTTAATTTTTTTAAAAATGACAATAATATAAAAAATAAGGGCTTTCCGTAGCTCAGTTGTTGGGCGCAGTCTTACCATTTTGAGATCTATCGGTGGCGCCGATTCGAACCTGAGAAATTGACTTTTTTCCTTGAGTGGCAGTCTTACAAAATGAAAAACTTGACCCCCCAACCATGGTTAGGCAGTATAGGACTGCCTATGTGAGTCTTGGTCGAACAAAATATATATATATAAAATAGATCTATACCACTACAACCCACGAATGTTCAAGGGTGCAATACTTTTAAGGAAATACTGTTACTAGAACGACGGTCCTGTAAAGAAGTGATTTGGTAAGAATCATACTCCACCGCCAGATGTTTCCCCAATTTAGGCTACCAAGTTTATGAAAAGGGGCTCCCGAATCCAAAGGGTTAACTCACGATTACAATAACAGAATAAATAGTTATCGGTCACAACCGGATTCAAACCCAGGTCCTTAGAGTTGGTAACCACTGAGCTTCTCCCCTCCCCATAATAATATAGAAAATGAAAATTGGAGTTTACTGTTTTTAAAGTAGGAAGCAAAAAATTAATAAATAATATTAAATCAAATTGTAACTTCTAATAATAAATTTAAAAACAAAGTAATTGCTAATTAGGAGCAAATATTATACTGAGTAAAAAAAATCTAATTAACACAATTCTTTACTGTTTTCATTTAGTACGTAAAAACTAAATATAAAAAAAAATATTATGTTACTAAAAAATACTGATATTTTTAACAAATTTATTCTACACATATATACAATTGCAATTTCAATCATATCGCCATATTTTATTGGTATATTATTTGTTCATTAATTTATATTTATATTTACTTTTTATACTTCTAAAAACGTTCGTTTCGTCTAATGTGTATTACAATATTACTATAATTTTAACGTTTCTGTTTCAACTACAATCTGTACATATAGCACAGTAGGTAAAGAGGTACATAAAATGTATTACAAAGACTCAGTAAAAATAATATATAATACATTTCATGTATTATATATGTATGATGTACTTATTTATTTTAATGAAGAGTACGAAAAAAAAACATGTACCTACTACTACCAATATTTGTTATTAATTGTGACGTGTTTTAACAATTCCCAATTAATAATTAAGTATTATATTGCCAAATGTAATTAAATAATTATTATTGGAATTTTATTATTGTAATAAAAAAAAAAAAATTTGGTTTCAGCATTTAACTAGTTAGCTATAATTGTAAGGTATTCTTTGTATCTGATTTAATAACCATTAAAAACTATTTGTTGTTATTGATCGAAATACATAAATAATAAAACATTTGAATTTGATGATCGTTAAGAGCACAAAGTATAAATATAAATAATATGGTAATGTTATACAAAAGAGATAATAGAATAAAGATATTGATTTCCATGACAAGAGCAGTTGTTCCAAATGAACCAACAACTCAATATCATAGCTGTCAGTCAAGGAGGTCCAGTGGAATAAATGCGTTTCAAAAATAGAACAACATAAAATAGAAACTGGGAGAAAAAATATTAAATAAAAAAAAAATCCGTAGATTTACATAGTAATCATAGGACCTAGTGCATTTCCTTAATATCGGATAATTGCAATGGAATAATTCTTCCTCAAATCAAATGCTACTCAGTTAGTTTAATGGTCCTAAGTTATCCTTGGGATAACTTAGGATATTTAACCTGAAACCAGAATTCAAATCTGCAGAGTTGCAACTAAAACGACATATCCTAATAGGGACCATAGAGCACATTCATACCATATTTACGAATATATAAATTAAATTATAAGAAATAGAATTAAAAAAATAAACCTTATTTATTTATTGACATTTACGACTGTACATATTAAAACATGTAGTATATTTGATGTAAGATCATAATGGTATGATATAAGCATGTAGAGAAACTATCCATAGGCAGAACTCATATTTAAATTAAAAGGTCTCGAGACCATCTTATTTACAGGCGTTTCGGAGGATTATCTAGAATGGAAGAGGAATCAAGGTTAGAAACTAGTGCGTTTGTGAAGTTGGGGAGTTCATAATGGAAGGATTGATATCTGGTTCGGCTTAGATCGGTTACATATGGAGCATTGATCAATGGATATTTTTTTAAATTAAACTTAAAATAAAATAGGACCTAGTGCATTTCCTTAATATCGGATAATTGCAATGGAATAATTCATTCTCAAATCAAATGCTACTCAGTTAGTTTAATGGTCCTAAGTTATCCATGGGATAACTTAGGATATTTAACCTGAAACCAGGTATTGGATTGATATCTGGTTCGGCTTAGATCGGTTACATATGGAACACTAAGGTATTAATGGATAATTCTTTTAATTAAACGTAAAATAAAATAACATCGTAAACACAATAATTGCTTGTAGAAAACAAATAGATAAGTAATAGTAATAGTAATAGTAATAGTAATAGTAATAGTAATAGTAATAGATCAACGCGATGCAACTAACTTCAAGGACCAGAGTTCTAATCCAGGCAGAAAATTGTTTTTTGTTACACTGTAGCCGTGAGTCAACCCCTGGAGCCTTCCTGGGGTGCAAAAATTTGATTGGGTACCATTAATTGGGTAAAAATCTAGCAATCAAGCGTGATTCTGACCAAACCACCTCCTTGCACAACCGTTGGTCTAGTAACTTCCTTACAAAGTACTGCATCCTTAACCCTTCATGGCTTGTACCGGTAGATTTTTTTTTTTTTTTAATACATCAATGAAAAAATAAAACTAGATATTTATCATCTTAAAGCATCATTTGGCTGAGAAATAGACCTTATGAAAAAAGATGCGATAAAAAAAGGGTGCAGTCAAAGAAAAAAATAGTGATTAAACTATTTATATTAAGCCGACGTTTCGCCCCACTTTGCAAGGCTACATCATAAATGTATCTTTTTTAGCTCTGATGTAGCCCTGCAACTTGGGGCGAAACGTTAGCTCTGATGTAGCCCTGCAACTTGGGGCGAAACGTTGGCTCAATATAATTAGCTTAATCACACGATCAAAAAGCGATCTTCCAAAAAAATAATTTGCGTTGATTCTATAATAATACATGAACAACTTTTGTTCTAAATCGTGTTGTAAAATATTCAACGAATTTCGGCCGTCTTCTTACTTTTAATATCTAATGCTTGCTTCACCTTAACACCTTTCGCCCTTTTTTCTTTTTAAAATTCCATGAAGCATAAAATACTTTACCTATTTCACTCATTTACTTACTTTTAAGTATTAAAGAGTCTAAAATACTTTACCTACACCGCATATTTTCTTACTTTTCTCGTCCTCACTGGACATATTCTATAAAAAACTTAATATGCTTCTATCAGTTTAGAAAGTGCGGCTGGATTATTCATTACTCTTTTATGTACTTGTGTATACAGCACACTTATTAATTCACCTACACTAATTACTTGTGGTGGATATGTTGTAAAGTTAATTAAAATGTTTATACTAACTACTTTATAATTATTATCTTCTTAAGATAAATGAAAACTGGAAAAAGGCTATATATGGAGCTCAAGACGTATATTATATTATTTTACGTTGTCTGTTTTTCATAAATCCAATTCTAATCAATATGGGTAGATATTAGTAGCACACTCATAAGATAGACGTAGTGAGCAAGAGAAACAGTAATTAATTCCTGACAAAATATATTTGCTCCTACTGAACACGGGAGTTCAAAAGGGGCCGCTATGACGTAAGCATATATCTTATAGCAGCTGCCTTCCAACAAATTGTTAATTAAAATTATAAAAATTATTAAAAGAAAACATCATTACAAGGACGATTCCCTTCCCTAGCTAAAAGGTTCCATCCCGAGGAATAAAAACAAACAAAAGCCAGAGAGGGATATAGAATGTGGGAGACGGAGCAGTTTATCATAGTTAGGAGTAAGTAAGTCTTTAAGGCCGCGGCGTCCCGCTGGGCACCACCCGCTGGTAGCTCCAACTGGGATATCGGGGGAGGCCCGGGAGGTCGTATCTTTTGTCAAGGGCCTTTGGGTAATTGGAAACTGCCCCATTATCCTCCGTCTCTATCTCACGGCATATTATATTATAATTATTCCAAAATATATATAATTACATCCCAAATCTCATTGATAATATATAATTGGTAATCCATAGCAGCATCTTTAAAAATAATCATTAAAACATAATAAAAACATTAGATGAAAAATATAGTATATAGATAAGATAAAAACGTAAAGTTAAGTGTGTAAACATTATTTAAAAAATAAAAAAAAAAAGAATTAGTGATAGAGAGATAACAAACAGGTGGAAAAGAAAAGCATAATAGAAATATTTGGTGATGATAATAAGATGAGCGTAAAATTATTGAGTCTTAATTACGTTTAATAGCTGTAGGGTAGGTATGTGGGGTTTTCTTATCCATGTTGTGGTAAACTAAAAGGGGCTCAAGGTGTATATAAATGGATTCTGAGATGAGCCACTTTTGGTAGATAGGAACAGTGACTAAAATCGTAGAAGAATACAAGTCAAAAGAATGATTAAGCATAAGAGCATGTTCTGAAAGTATGGAAGCGGCACAGTTTTATGGCCAATCAATGTTATTATAAAATTAAAATTACCCTTGCAATGGTTCTAAAGAGACCTAGTCCCAGAATAATAAACTATTTTTCATTTCATTTCAGTTCATATATATCCTATGAGTTATTATTATGAGTATGATATCTCTTAGACTTGAAAATACACTAAAACTTGGAAAAGTTTAATTTTCCGTTTAAAACATTATTTGATCCAAACTATAAGGTAATAGTTATGTAGATATGAGATATAGCTTCTTAGGCATCGAATTACCAACAATAATTAAGAAATTTAAGCGGTTTCGTAAATAAAGATAAATAAAGTTTCGTTAACAGAAATGGTGATCAGAGGACATAGAAGCGAATCTCGACTGAGATAGAACAACAAGAAGTAAAAATAAGAAATACTACCCAATAAATTTCGAGTGTGACAAAAGATCAAGAAATTGGATCCACGTGGGCACAAGGCTTGAAAGGTAATAAAACATTTACTGCTCATTAAACTTCAAGATTAACAAAGGTCAGGCGAATATCGTACAAATTTAGCTACCTGCAATAGACTCCACATCTCAATCCTAAATTAAAACTACATAAGTATTTTTTGTCCTTAAGTCCTCTACACAGCTC
The DNA here is from genome assembly GCF_000696795.3 of Halyomorpha halys. Classification (NCBI taxonomy): domain Eukaryota; kingdom Metazoa; phylum Arthropoda; class Insecta; order Hemiptera; family Pentatomidae; genus Halyomorpha; species Halyomorpha halys. Next base: position 568,764 of record NW_027107889.1, on the reverse strand, counting down.
CATTACTGTCTTACATATGACAAAAGGCAATAAAGATAATCAAGAGTCAGCAATAAAAAAAAAAGAAGAAGAAGCTAAAAATACACAACTTAAGGAAGAAAAAGCGGGAAGACTACGCGATTTATCTAATCTATCAAAGGTAGGAGAATATATGAAAAGGAGAGAGATACAATTTTATGATTCGTTAAAATATTTCACAAACACCCAAATTTAATAGCTTTAGATTCCCACTGATGACAAAATACAGATGTACGATTAGATTAAGAAACGTTTCGAGATAGAGGTGAACACCATTGGCAGATGTAAATTATTCTTGAGATCAAAACATAAGATTAAAAAAAAAAAATTAAAATACATGAGTGGTCCAGAAAAATTTGATCAATAAAGAAATTTTTATTTACAAGTAAATATGAAAATTAGTCAAATAAAAAAAAACAACAATATAAAACAGATAAATAAAATATTAATTGTTTTTGTTCTTATATCTTTGATGCGCAGTCATATAACTCAAACCAGTCGAAAACATGAATTTTCAGGAAAAAAGGGGAAAAACAAGGTTCAAAACATTATGTAAAATCTAATCATAGATATTTTTGTAATTGTTATATTTTTTATAAAACTTTATAGTGGTAAGTCTATCTGAAGCATAAAGACCTTATTACCAACAGCAGAGCTACCTGGTGGTGCAATAATACATTATAATATCCAAATGCTCAAAAAGTGACTTAAGCCCTTATCACCGCGCATCAAATATATAATACATTATATACTCACTCTTCGGTCCATTAACGTGAGCCATATTTATTTCGATATACACAATATTTATAATCAACTTAATAAACATTTTTTATGTGACGCAAAAACAGACAGTCGATAATTAAATTTAAAAAAAAATAGAACAGTTTCTCATTTAAAGATATAAAAGATGAAATAAATTGAAGGATAAACATGTGAAAGATAATGTACTGGAGCATAAAACACAAAACTACCTCTGGATTAAGGCAAAGGTATTGGAAATATGTCAGTATCCGGTAGTTTTATTAGGTTCTCTGACATGGTCGGCAACAGAAAACAATTATGAAAAATGGTCGAGCACATACAGAAACAGATCTAAATGTTTAAAAAAATGAAAGTCGGTTGACGAGAAATTGGCGACTGCATATTTCAATTAATTTAATTTCGCAATTGTTCTGTGCGGTGTATGAGGCCATTTTGGATCGTTTTGTAGTGAAAAATCACCAGATCGAAATTTTTCAAACCAACAGCATTTTCCAGAAATATTTGCAGCATTATTACCAAGTTTATACTGATACAAAAAAAAAGTTACACGAATATCTGTGGAATTCATTCATATATGATCACGTCATATACAAAATTCAAAATAAATAACAAAAAGGAACACTTATGAGAAAATCCCATTTGTTGAAATGTAACTCTGGTAATGAACGACTATAAACGATAAAGAGGTTAAGCCAAAAACAGAAGCATAACGAAAACAGCGAGAGAAATAATTGCATGTAAAAAAACTCGGACATTTAATAAAAGACCACCTTAGCAACAGTACAGTACAACAAAAATGAAAAGTCCACCAAAGGAAGCGTATCAACTGAAATGTTCGCCTACAACATTGCTTTCCTTGCAGGTCTTGTTAGCAGACTTTACACGAGAAGATAGTCTGAAATCGCTACAGAGTGGATACCAAGGGAACACAAGAGATGGAGAGGAAGATGAGATGAGATAGTCAAAGAGTGGGAGGCGGTGGCTAGGAATAGGGATCTATGGGGTGAAGTAATAAAGAACCTATTGTAAGCTATTATTTATATTTAAATGTTCGCATATAAAAATAGAAAATATTTATTTAATTATATCTGGTAAATTATTAATTTTAAATTAATGTAAAAATTTAATCAAAGGAATTGAAGAACAACTTGACATACGACTAACTTGGAATCCTCACACGACTGAAAAGATAGGGAACTGCACGCCGATTCCGACTAATACAGTACTTACAAGACAAACGGTCTAAACTTCCAATTCATTATAAAAGACTGATCTACATGACAATAATAAGTCCTATCTGGACATACGGAGTTGAGTTTTGGGGTTCCACTAAACCTTCGAATTCCTCTCGTATCCAATCCTTACAATTCAAAATCCTCAAAGCTCCTTACTTCGTCACAAATAAAACCATCCATAAAGACCTTACTGTTCCTTATATAACCGAACCAGCCCGAACCAAATATCAACTCTTACATTATAAACTACCTAACCACTCGAATCCATTAGTTTTTAACATTGCTTCCTATTTCATTCCTGATAATCCACCAAGGCGTCTGAAAAGAAGATGGCCTCAGACCTTATATTGTAAATTTGTTTTTAAGTGCTACCAATGGGTAGTTTCTCATCATGCCTGTTTCATATCACTATGATCTTACTTCAAATGTACTTGTATTTTATGTACAGTTGAAAATGTCCATAAATAAATTAGAAAAAAAAATTTTCCGTTTATAAATCGGACTCTAACCTCCCGAGGTCTAAGAAGAATGTAAATAAATTTGTTATAATTATTAATTTAAAAATGTTATTAAGAAAAAATCTTTCTATCTCTAGGTTAAATTTATTTAGTAATTAAGAATTGCTTTACTAAGTTCATATTAATAGTATTGAAAAAATATTCGAGTTTATTTACAGATATGATAATTACAGATGCTTATCATGGCGTTGAATCAGTGTAGCGTTGAGCCACAATGAGATCAATGACATACAAGAGGAGACACAAACAGTACCTGTTCAGCTCACCGTACTGTTAAATGAAGCGTTCTAAATAGCTGTGAAGTTGATTTTATGGTCATCATTCCGCACCGCGAACACTTTGATCGCCCGGCCCTGAAATGAACTCCTTCCAGCCAGCTGCTGTACCTCGTGTAAAATCTAATTGCTTCGCCCGCCTGCACGGTCCGGTTGTCAAATGGTTTGGCGAGCGCTGCGAGCGGTTCCAGCGAATTGATTCCATTAACATTCTATCAAATCATTAGAGTCCCCGATAAAAGAATAATTGAACGTGAGTTACAATCTCAGGATACTTACAAATGTACGAAGAGTAGAACAAATTCCTGACATTTTTTTTTTAACTATTGACAAGATATGTACTTTCCTGAGGATGTTTGAGTAGAAAAAAATATCAATAATAGATGGCTAGTGGTACATATAAGAGGTAGTAACTTTTCTCTAGAATCACTAATTTTTTGAAGATACTTAGATTTTACAATATAAGGAGAAGAAACATAAATTTCTTTGTATATGTTAATTTTTCAGTTTTCGAAAGTTTCATAGTTAACTAACTATAGTGTCTTATTTGTTCTGTTCCAATAGGATTAAATTTCTTTGTATATGTTAATTTTTCAGTTTTCGAAAGTTTCATAGTTAACTAACTATAGTGTCTTATTTGTTCTGTTCCAATAGGAGGAAAAATCAATAATTGTTTTGTGTTGTAGTACTCAAACTAAATCTAGGCTAATGTCCCAATCACTAGTTTGTAATGATTAACTTCATTTGTTGCAGAATTCGACGGTAAAATCACAAAATGATGATTTCTCGTTATTTGGAAAACAAAAATGGGGTTTTCGTAAACTATATCTTAGAAACTATTAAATGTAAATATATCGTTGTAATTAAATTGTAACTATTTAAATGTACCATCAAATAACTTCTAATGATTATTTTAGTTCGTAACACTTTTTATGTGATATCTTCCAAAATTAAATCACTAAATGTTGATTTTTCGTTTTGAGGAAAACTGGACCTCGTAAACGATTGAGTGCAGACAAATTGAATTTAAGCTAATTTAGACTACATTTAAAAAGGCTTTTATTGATTATTATCTGTCATACCGTGTGCCATAGCTTTAAAGATATTGGTAGTATAGTAAAAATTAGTTCCATCTTTCATCCATTTTTACTTCCACTTACCTTTATACAATAAGGGGAAATATTGCGATCTTGAAAAATATCGAATTCGAATTTTTGGTGGAAATACACGTTTTGAAGTACCCTGAGTTCAAATAACCAAGTCTCACAATTTTTTTTTTTTATTGTAGGGCATGACTATACAAACAATAAAGCTGCGAAACGTCAACAAAATAGAGTTGTGTTATCGACTGATCTTCGAGACCCAAATATATATATACACCTATTTGAGGATAAGAAAGAAGAAACGATGAACTGAGAAATATTTCAAGAAGAGAGGACCAAAAAGATGACAAGGAATTCAATTCAGCTGAAGTAAAAGTCATGATAAAAAAAATATTGCAACTGAATTTTAAATTTATTTCCAATAGGAATTTGGAAGACCAGGAAACAGTCATCAGGACCAGAAGACTGAGATTTTACGGGCACATGGTGAGAATGGAAAGGACTAACAATAACGAATGGATAGAGAGCATTTTGGGAGTAAACTAAAAGAGTTTGGGGTTCTTGCGGTAAGGAGAAACGAGGGAGAAATGGACTGAGGAAAAGCGGGAGGAACAGTCTAGGAGGGAAAAAGGGTATGGGAATAGAAGAAAGGCGGAAGGTGTGAGGATGAATTGAAACGGATATTCGCGTAGTCCTTGCTGGCTGGTTCGTGAGAGAGAAAAAAAATTGCAATTGCCATGAACATGGGATTAAAAATACTGAAATCCCTTACTTTTGACAATAACTGATCACACAATCACAATCGAAGTTGTTCTCAAAATCGAGCTGCCATTTCTATAATCGATCTCATTTTTAGGATTTAGGTCCATTGTAAACAAAAAAATACAAAATACTTAAGGTTTATTTTCACTTTAGAAAGCTACATAATTCATTGAGTGAGTGATGTAAAACTTCTACGAGGAGTTCCAAGTCACCTGGTTCCTACTATCTACAATCTCGCGTCCGAAGGAGAACCGTGTCGGACATTCTTTTTATACTAAAAAACAAAAAAAAAAAAAGGCAAGAATTTTTTCGAGATTCGGTTCATGATTTATCTCTAAACATCAGCCCATAATTAAATTCCATTTTTGTTAAACGGGAAACTCGTGCAAAACGTTTCTTTAAACAAGATTTTTTTTTCAGTAAAGGAGATGAGGTATGACAGAAATACTTTTTTTTTTTATAATGCTATCATCATAATTATGATTCGATACCGATGCCTCTTACCTTGTTTCTCGCATAAATATTCATAAAATTACATCCTCGTGCAATAGATATAATGGATTTTCTATTATAAAAATCACGTCAGATAAGAGGAATCGTAAAAGCTACATGATCTTTTGATCAAAATGTAAACACACACATCAAAATGTAAAGAGCTATGAAACTTTTTTAAGAAGGAAATAATTCAGATTGATAACTTTATAAATGTCGTCATCAAGTTTATGAACCTCAAAACTTTTAATTCAATTTTTATTTGGCCATAAAGCTTGACGCAAATAGCTATCACCACTCTCCGTTAAATTGACGTAGTGTTCGATAAACATAGCATCCACGCCAGTGACATTTCCTGAATTTTAATTGTAGCTCCCGTTTATATACTGATACAACTTACAAGCTCCCATTCACGACGTCGGAATTTAATTTCCTTTTTTTTCCTTTTGTACCACTCATATTTTATGAAAATATAAACCTGTGATAGAGTAGGTTGCTTACCCTTTACGAGATTTATACTCCTGTGGACCCACACCCATTTTATTTTCATTAGAGCAGACACTTTTATACTCTCCGTGATTTTTATATGGCATTATAATGGCGAAACCTTAGGAAAATAAAACAATATTCCCTTGTTTTCATTCAATTCACATTTCCATCAACATAAACAATAAGAAAAAGTTCATAATAATAATTTATTTATTCAAATAGAATTAGCCTCTAAAATATATAATTAAATATTTCTTTGTAGTTATTTTATATAATAACAAACATTTGAGTTCACTACATTCGTCAGAGTAAAAAAAAAAAAAAAAAAAAAAAACGTCACAACATATTTAATAATATGAAATAAAACAAAAACTATACATCATATTGTGAAGATAAGTATCAAGCTCTAAGTATAAGGTTTAGTATTACACACATAATAAGAAATTTGAGATCCAATCGTGAGGGTACAGACAGAAATTCATACAACTGATTTGGCTAGTTTCGGGATGTATCAGATTCGGTTCTGTTGATACGCGGGGCAGCTTGTCAAAAAATGGAAACGATCCTCCAGTGCCGTTCCATCACAAGCTGCTGTGGGTTCAAAATATATTTTTGTGGACCAACACTTACGGGTATACTTACATATTAGAGAGTAGTCGGGCAATTATTTTCAAGTAAGCTAAGGGGCAGCTGATTTTTAGGTTGCTTTGAAGTAAGTCCGTTTTAATGAAGAACCAACCAATAAGAAGCAAATATAACATTACGGAGAAAAAAAAATTGTTTATTATATTTTTTCTTATTCCATATCACAGCCCTCGAAGAGTGGTGTCGTAATTGGAGGATTAGAATAAATTCCAACAAATCCCATAAAATTACCTTTACCCTACGTCGTAAACCTGCCGACTGCCCTACAGTATACTTCAATAATGTTGCCCTAACCCCTGTTGAACAGATCCGCTACCTTGGACTACATTTGGACAAGCGATTAACCTGGAATCCTCACACCAGACTGAAAAGACAGGAAACTGCACGTCGATTTCGACTATTACAGCACTTACTAGACAAACGGTCCAAACTTCCAATCCATTACAAAAGACTGATTTACATGACAATTATAAGGCCTATCTGGACATACGGCGTTGAGCTTTGGGGCTCCACTAAACCTTTGAATTCCTCTCTTATCCAATCCTTACAATCCAAAATCCTTCATAAAATCCTAAATGTTCCCTACTTTGTCACAAATAAAAATCATCCACAAAGACACTTAATGTTCCATTTGTAACCGATCTACCCCGAACCAGAAATCAATCCTTCCACAAACTCCCTAACCACTCAAACCCATTAGTTTCTAATCTTGCTTCCTCTTTTATTCCGGAGAATCCTCCGAGGCGTCTGAAAAGAAGATGGCCTCGGGACCATATATTGTAAAAATGTTTTTAGAGTGCTACGAATGGGTTTAGTTTCTCTACATGCTTGTACCACACCATTATGATTTCCTCAAATTTACTTAATGTATTTATGTACAGTTGTAAATATCAATAAATAAATTTAAAAAAAAAAAATGTTTTTCTTTTTAATTTTTTTTTTAATACTCAATATGTAATTATTTCAGGACAAGAATTTCTCAAGGCATATAAAATGTTAATGGTATTGATACACTAAAATCATAAACGCTGAATGGTATCATGAAGTTATGATTCCAATAAAGTATTTACGACATTGTACAATTTACGACAAAAAATAAAATGAAGTAAATATTATTATTTCAACATGTAAAACTAAGATTTTTAATTTGTGTACCAACAGACGGAAAACGCTATAACGTGACGTCATTTAGACATAAACAAAAACACTGATTTATCGATTCATACTTTTTGAATTTTTGCTGTTAAAAAATTTCCATTACTTTTTTTTTTAATAACAACCATGGAATACGGTTTAATGAAAGCAGAAAGTATGCCTAATCAATACTTTGATTGACTTGACACATGACTGATATTGAGATGGCTAACCAACGGCAGAACATCCCAGAGCCAACTTACTTCCACAACACCGAGGAAGACAGTTGGTAATAGATCGATCTTTTTTACTAACGTTGGAAATGGGATTCTGGAAGAATGGATATTTTCTTGGATGCGAAATAATTGAGATTTATTTTTTAAAGACTATTCTCTCAGGGATGTCAAATTATAAGGAATATAACAGACACAGCACAGTCATAGGCTGAAGACGACTTTGATTCAGATATAATTTATTTCTGATTAAGTACCAAACAAATGAAGGTACGTATGAAAAAAATAAATAAATAGCTATTTAGCGGAAGTATGGAACGAAGAGGGCTGCCACGATAGCAGATACACAGAGGCAGCAGACAAAGAACACAATGCCAGGCAGATATCGAACCCAAACAATGGGGCACCATATCAACAAAACATTAATCCCTAGGCAACAGGTATCTATGGTTACGGCCCCTTTTTCCACCCTTCACCGTCCCGTCTATATGTGTACTTCAAGGCTTGTTCAGATTTAGAGAATCAAATTTACAAAACGTTAAGAAATACGCCATTTTGTTTCTGGATGCTATGGCTATTGCTCAAAACCTACCGAAAATTCTCCATTAAAAACCCAAAATATTTATCCTGAAACTCAGTTCAATCGTTTAATTTTAACGTTATCCGAAACTACTGACAAAAATGTAGTTAAGTTATTTAATGATTACACACGGAATGTATCAAGAACAGTGAATAGATCTCATTTACAAAGAAATAACTCTCTATACAGATAATGGTCCGAATCTCTACCGAAAAGGAAAAAGTTGATATTTTGTGTATTTTTATGACAGTGGGGTAGCGTGAGTTTCCGCACCCTGGGATTGCGGAAAATTTTGCCACCCCCTTACTTAGGTATTTCAATTTAAAAGACTAAATTATACTGTAATTCTAAAGAAATTATTGGCAAGAAATATCACATTTATCGTGTATTGTACATGCTACAAATAAAAAAGCGATTAAATGAAATAGTTTACATTTTTACAAGATATTAATTTTTTGCGACATTTTGCAGTAATAAGTAACTAAAAAACTATTTTGGTCTTATAATTCCTAATATATAAAATTTCGCTATAAAAAACAAAATTAACGCAGGAATAACGCAGTTTTTGTTCTTGGCAAAATCGTAAATTTTAAGCACCCTACAAATGATCTAAACAAAGATAAATTTCTTTTGTCAAGAAATTTATGTTTATTTTACTATGCTGTAATTTTAGTAGTTTATGAGGTACTGAGCAGAAAAAAACAACTCAAAATTATCATTTTTCCAGTCGTAGTCATATCCAGTTTTTTGATACATTATCGGATTGTGGCAGGGTGAAATCAATATGATAATTTTGGATAATAAATTTGCTAGGCTGAAAAAAAAAAATTATAATTTAGGTGTTTACTATTGGTTAAATATACCTGCCTATAACTAGTGTTTTGGGGCTAACTACTGTTGCAACAACTTAAGACCAGGTTAAAGGAATTATAATATATAATAATTAATTTTTTATAAAATCTAAATTAAAGTAGATTGTAGGAAAATAGTCCGGGTGCTGGTCAATAAAGGCATCAAACTAGTAAAATAAAACTATTTATTGTTAACCTTTATTGGGTTTGGGGTATTTTATTTGGGTTACCAATAAATAGTTTTCTTGTACTATTTTGATATCTTTATCGATCACTATCTTTTTCCAATATAAATTAAATTAGATTTGAAAGGAGTTCAATAATAAATAATATGAATTGAAAAGAAAACCATGAGTTAAATAATATCTTAACGCTAAACAATTTTAAAGTTCCAATTACCGGTGAATGTGAATTCACTACTTTAGAAGAGTTACGTAAACAAAAATTTATACTAAGTAGCGACATATTGGAATTATCCAGCCCTTGGGAACTTTAATAAAACTGAACTGAGACGCGGGTACAAATGATAACCCCTTCCCTCAAGGAGCAGAAGGGGTGAGGGGGCGGTGAATGTAATTAAAGCTACCAGCCCCCCCCCCACTCCTGTATAAAACAGCCAGTTAGAATTTTCATTAAGCTTATACAAGAAAGGGTCCAAGCTAGGGGGGCTCACTTATACAACCCTTTTTTTATAAATACCTTGCAATTATTTCTGCCTTGAGGGCCAGTTGTCTTATTGCTGTCCGTCTGCTTTTAATTGTATCTCTGTCGTCACTTAACTTTATACATATATTTAAAAATATATATATATATATATATGTGTGTATATATGATATACAGAAATGATTGATATGGAAGATATAAACAGAAAGCTTAAGCACTTAATCCGAGAGTAAATAATGCCCATAGTAGGTACGACCTTATTCCGGCATCCGGTTGTCAAATCAAGCCATTGACAGACAACTTAGAAAGCTGGATTGAGAGATACAAAAGATAAGTCTATTTGGAAAATAACCAGACACAGTTGGTCACAGCATAAAAGTTTGTAGGGGAAAGTTGAAGAACCATATCAGTCCGTACATCGCGTTATAAACTGAATGGAGGTCTGGGAATGTTAGTTAAAGATAGTCTTGCAGTTTTATCGATAAACAATTAATGCGATAGTATTAGGATCTCACACAAAAAAAGAAACAGAGATATTTTTACATCATGACGTGAATAATGAAAAAAAAAAAACAATTTCCAATTAAAGGAGAAAAAGAAGTTTAAGATCATAAATGAAGGTGGAAATAGCAAAGACATGGAAGAAGACGAGGAGAAGAAGTTATAAATGGATAGACTGGCTAAAGGGTCCATCAAACAGTCAATAAAAGGACAAAAAATAAAAGAGAAAGAGGAGAAAAGAAAAGCAGTTTGACAAATAATAATCAGTATCTAAAGGGCCAACAAATTTATCGGCTGTCATTTACAATGCCTTCCTCTTCTTTTCCATTTTAGACCTAGCCTTCTCTCTTCTCCAATACATATTTATATCACCCTACTTTAAATATTCCAATTATATTAGCAACTATCTAGAGAAAAAAAATATTTAAAAAAAAGCAATATTTCCTTATAGGTGTCTTAAAATGATTGTTTATAGCTAAAGATAACAAAGTTGGGACGCAGTGAAGTTGGATTTAATAATACTTTTAGTTATAATAAACGTACTTAAAAGTATAAATATGAAACTTTTTCGATTAAAAACTATAAAAAATTATATTTATCCACTTTTGAGTCTCTCATGTAAATAAGTTAATTTTTTATGGAGACTGTGGTTTAGTAATATATAACTGAAAGGGGAAAATTTTAATTTTGATACAAATTGATTTATATTTCATAAAAGGCAAAATTACAACGAAAAATCTATTCCTTAGTTGAAATTAAAAGGATTTAGATTTAAAAATGAAATATAAGAGTTAAAAAAGAGGACTCGTTAATAATAAAGATCCATGTAAAATTAAAAAAAAAAAATTCTTGAGATAAAAAGCAGTATTATTAAGTGGATCCAGATTTACCCAAGATTTTATCATATAGATTTACATATCATATGATAAAATCTTAAGAGTATTCGATAGCATGATTTTTAGTTAGTTGATTTTTGCAAATAATATGCAAGGAAGAAGAAATTTTAATCTTATTTTCGGGCTTTTGTTTTTTTATTTGAATTATTTTTTTATACTAATTAGTTTAACTAAAAGAAAACTACCTAACTAGTCAAAGGGAAAAAAAAATAAAGGCCCTACAAAAAACGACTGACTTTGTCCTTCTTACATGACACCCAAGACATATCTGAAAAAAAAAAAACAACAGTAATTTGAACAAAAAAAAAAAGGTCTTAATTGAAACATTTTTTAAGCAATTTTTTGATATTTTGGTTGAAAAGTGTTTATATTCTTTTAAGGAAAAACAATTTTAATTTATAATTGATGAAATGAATGGATGAAGCTGTATTACAAAAATATAATTATTCACTTAATTTCATACACATGCATATAATATAATTGACCGTATTATTTTAAATTATAATGGAGATGGCCAGGGTTGCGGTAGAAAAAGAAAATAAAAAGTCAACAACATTTTCCGACGTTACGCCCCACTTTTTAGAGCTTCATCAGAGCTAAAAAGATACAAGAACAACTTAAAATATTTTGACATAGTAGGATAATAAGACTTTAATTTCTTTTATTCTTATTTTACACTGAGAAACTCAATCTTTAACTTCTGAAAACTACTACAATTTAAGATTTACAAAAACTAAACATGCTTTTATTTAGAAAGAAGTATTTAAAATCTTTATCTAAACGAAAATCCAGTTTTTTTTCTGAAATGTCACAAAACACCTTTATCACATCTTCAATTGCAAGATTCCTAAAAAATGTATTGAATTATCTAGTGACGTTACGTTTCGATTCTGTGGAACTTTTTCTATCCATTGATTTTAGAAGATCTTGCATTTATGTAACCTAATCATATACGCCAAAACGTTAATTAGTTAGATTCATATAAACCATTAATTCATTTCAGAATAAAAAGTAAATAAAAAATCAACCCTCACTTCTTTTATTTTTTCTCTTACATTACTATTTGCCATATTTTAATAGAAATATATGAAATTCCTATCAAATTTCTATTGATCGTACACCTCACCATAAATATATAAAGTAACCCATATTTTTTCTGTCCTTGAAGAATTTGAACTTACAACTTCTAGCATGAGATTACTTTTTCCAAGATGGTGGATAGAAAAAGCAGATTGTAAATCACATAATATGCATACTCCTTCTCTCAAAAATAGTTTATACACTTTTCTTTTCCCCCAAAATAATCCAGAAGACGGCCATGACAAACAACATCCTCCACTCCTAGAGATCCGACTCCCGCGACCTTCTTTTTTTCCTCTTTGCCGCCTAGCGACCGACCACTAATACCGACATGTTCCCCAGCGGGGAGCAGCTATTTGAATAATAGCTCATGATTTACATATATAAAGTTCCTCAGCAGCCTGGCTCCTTCTACTATGAGCACAGTTCGCTTACATAATTTATGGAAATTATCTCCCCCTTTTTTTTGTTTTTTTCCTCTCCCCCTCCTCCACATCTTTATTTATTTTTTATTTAATATTAATTCGAAGAATTATTACAGCTCATTTTATTTATATTATATTTTTCCTGATTTTAGAATGCGTCCGGTACTACAATCAAAACATTTTTGTAATGATGATGAAACCCAGGGCAGATCCGATCAACAGCCTCAAACCTTATTTAAATAATAAACACCGCTTTACTCGTGAATAGTTCGTTACTTTATACATTCACGGTGAGGATAACTATAGTGTATATCATAAGTTTTATTACATATTTTATTTTAATCATTATTAAAAAGGTCAGCTTTATAGGAATTGATGTTTTTAAGATGATCATCTAATCAGTAAGTTAGATTGGTCTGTTCTTTGTACATTTTATTTTTTTGAAATAAACAACTTTATTACATAAACATACAAACAGTAAATGTAGCTAATTCCGGTCCTATTCTAATAGGATAGATTTTTGTTTTATTAAGTACGGAATTTCAATCTTTCAAATGTTTGGCTATAATCTTCCAAGGGATATGTAGTTTTCGAGTTGTTCTTAGAACAAAATATAAGATCTATAATTTTTACGATATACACGTTTATTTTTTGCTCTTGTTGATAATTAATAAGCAGAGAATTTAATATTCTTCAATTTATTTTAAAATAACCGATTTTGGTAGGATGCACCATTTAGAAGTTATAGGCTAAAAACAAAACAGAAACCTTACTTAATTAAATTAATTAGATGCTTAGTAAAAGGTTCAGGGCCATCAAAAAAGCATTTCAGTGTTAAATAAAGTAAGTAAATAAATAAATTGGTAAACAATAATTTTAATAATTATATAATTATTTGCAAATTATGGGCTGGGTTTTATCAATCAGAATTCTTTATACAAGCCCTGTCCTAGAATACTGGAAAAGAGAAAACTTTTGTAACTGAAATTAAACAATACTAAGAGATAAAACGCAATTTCAAAAATATATTAAGAAAAAAAGTGAGAGAGAATGAATTAAACATACCCTTGTCAGTGTATTAATAAATATCATATACAACAGACACACAAAAAAAGTAGTACATGTACAAAATAAAAAAAAAAGAAATATCCATGGAACACATGCTAAGTGCAGAAGGTCCGTACAGCAAACACCTGAGCCAGAATCAGCCCCAGGGCAAGATAGGGATTTTAAATTTTATTTATATTTTTTTACCGTTTTTCTTTTTTTTTTTTTCTTTTTCGGTATCGAACCGCCTTTTTGTGAGAGGGTAGCAGGTGTGATGGAAGGGGAAATATTTTTTGCAGGGTCGACCCGGGGGGGGGCGCACACCCCCGCACACACACACACTGTGACGTCAGAAAAACATTGCCGCCAGCGATAGAAGAGCGCCCTGAATAATTCATGGGCCAAATGAAGCAAGGATAAACCCTCAGCAATTAGTGCGACAATTATTAACTCCCCCATCCTCCCCGCTCTCTCTCTCTCTTTCCCCTCCCTCCCTCTCTCTCCTAATTTAAATTATTAATTAAATTGGAGGAAGGAATCACCTTTATATAAGCTTTAACATTTAGAGCGAATCACTTTAATGAATGCCTAATGGTGAAGGAGGAAGGAGCCAACTCCGACTCCGTTTCTTCTCTTACTCCCTCCTTCACTTTTTAACTGTCCCTTATATTATTCATATTGCACCTTCCGTCCCCTCCTTAATGCCTTCACGTCATCTATTCCTGATACTTCACTTAGGAGCAATTACTAAAACACATGAAAAATTCAGAAGCCTATCCGACTCAATTTCTTAGGAACGAAATGATAAGATAATTAATTCGTTAATTGTAAGCCTATAGCCGCTCTAGGAAAAAAACAAAAAATAATTTCACGAAAACCAATACTTTTTCTTGAAGTATAATAATAGCGTTGCGAAATTTAATTTACAGAGTGTGTGATCATATTAATAAATTACAGCTGATTCCATGAACGTAGAAATACATATATTTTCTACGCTAGAAGAATAAATTAACTGGAAAACATAATTAAATAAGAATGTATTTTATGAGAAAACAAGGACTGCTAGTAAACAATTGAATTTTTTTTTTATTAACAAATAGGTTTTCTATAATATCTATAGAGTAAAACTATACCATTTTCTTTTTTTCTTTAAGTTTCAATTTCAACCAAAATAAAGAGAAAACTGACAAGAAAAAAATGAATTTGTTTTGTATACAATGGTTGACTATAAGAGACGGTTGAAAAAAAAAATACACTACAATCAGCATTTATCAAGACAGCTTCGAATAAACACAACGATCCAAATGCTGGATTCGTCAAATCATGTATTTTTATTTTAGAAATGTCGTTAGCGGACAAACGAAAAAATTCTAACTAAAAAAATCAGGCATAGCTTTGTAAATAAGGACTACTTTCCAGATAAATTTGGGCATAAACATTTTCCGTTTGTTAAAGAGCAATTGTGGGCACTTTTAAACAACCATTTTTTAAAAAGCTTCCCCCCCGCCGACAAAAAAAATAAAATAGAACGAGCTGATTGGGCGGCTATCGGAGGGGAACAGGACTGCTAGAGGTAATTAATGATCCAACCGAGGGTTTATGCCCCATCACGTACTGTTTGCTCCACATAAACACTATCGCTACTGTCCTCACAAATCCTTCCTCTCCGCTCTCTCATCCACCTCCTCATTCTATAGGGGGCTAGTCTGCCTTTTAAAAATAATAATAACAGTAGTAGCATATTGTGTTATAATAATCGACAATACAATATAGAAAATCAAAATGCCCTAAAATAATTACGATATTTTCTGCATATTTCCACTTCAGGAAATTAATTCCCTTATAATTATAATTTCTTTATTCATTTGCTTTTCCAAGCACACCAATAGCATTGCAAGCACGATCGTAACAGCAAAAATGAAAAAAAAAAAAATGTTACTATAGAGTTACACTGATTAGTGGGAGCCGAAAAGTTAGACAAGCTTTATTTTTATAATTATACTTCACCTTATTATTTTTTTTTTTTTATGAACGCCATGTTCCATATATAGGTTAGTAAAAGTAAAAATGAATCAGTGAAATTAATTTTTTAATCTTCAACATCTAATTTTGTAACCTTCCGCTATAATCAAACATGTCGCCTCAAACCCTTAATCCAAATCTCTGCAAATTACTCCTGGATTCCATCGATGGTTGAGTTTAGAAACCTACCCACTCAAAAAGTTTCTCCTTTTCTCGACAACCATACAAAGCCGATATTGACATTAGGAGAATAAGAAGCAGACGATAAGACGCGAGTAGAAGCCAGAAGCCATTAGGCAATCGCTCCCCGAGCACACTGCCATTTAATGGCAGATAAATCAAAAGGTATTTATCAAGGGAGCCGTGGTAATCCGCTCTCAGCCAGCAATTATGCCCTTATTGGCTCCGTAATTGCTCATTATAGGGCCAAAGAGGATTGTCTAAGGCCCACCAAAGGCTTCGGCTCCACCTCCCCGCCCCCCCACCGAAGCAATAATTATAATATAATGCAATTAAAAGTGGAAGGGGTTCTACTTTAAAAGGCAATTATACCATTCCTTTATTTTATTTTTTGTTTTTTAGCAATAAAAATACTTTTTCCTTTCTCTTTTAGCTCATACTTTTTATTATATAGTATACCTTTGATGTCAGGTCCATAGCTTTGACTCGTGCGGAAAAAGGAAAAATATTAACGTAATAATAATACTTAGCCTTTGAGTATTTTTTTTTTTTTTTTCTCCAGAAATGTCGACCTTTGAAAGGGTAAAATACAGGGTTAAAAGGGAACCCGAGTATCCCCTTTCATTGCAAAAGGATCGGATCCAAAAGGATTAAATGAGCTAATAACTTTAATTAAAGCCGTAATAATTTCCCTTAAGAACATTATTCAATGCCTCTAGTTAAATAGAAGATAATTATGAAATTTTATTTTATCTTCTTTTCAAAAGAAAAAGAATCACACCGCAGAAGAATTAGTAAAGGATGGATCGGATCTTTTTCCCTAGTTGAGTGGTTATAAGAGCTCTCGACTAGAAACCAAGTATACAAAATGAAATTTCTGATAGGGAGCGATGCTTCCAGCAAAACGGAATAGAAAAAGAATTATATCAACTTACAGCCAGAAGATTTATTCAATACTTCTTTAAAATAGGAATGGAACTCACCTGAAACAGAAAAAACATATATGTTAAATTTTGATAAATACTAAAAGTAATTCAAGAATATAAAATAATGAAAATGCACACTATTAAAAATTATCTACTATATATAACAACAATAAAAGAAATAGAAATTTCTAATTTCTAAGTTTAATAAAAGTGATTGTTAAATATAATTGGTTTCAAAACTCCAACCATGAAACAAGAGGGCGCATTAAGATGTTGGATTTTAAAAAATTCAAATTTGGATCGTGATGTTCACATGGAACTTGAAGGATTGTGTATTTTATGTACTAAAATTTACTGTTTTAACGATATAAAGCACGGCCCAATCCTAATTCTAACAATAAATAGTAATCCCAAGTGCCTTGGAATACTTATCATATCGCTGGTCCGGAAGTATAAGTACACAGCTGTAAACTTCGTGGAACTGATTTTATTCTGTTAACGACATATTTGCCCTTGGAAGTTCGCAACGGAATGTATTTCGCAAGTACAATTATGCCTTATTATTTTTTTCCAGGCAAAAAGCAATGCGGCCACAGTGGCCCTATTGTACGCCGTCCCTCCTCTGCTCAGAGTAGGCCATTGCCTTGGCGAATCTGGACACTGTGCAAGGACCCACTGTCTCACAAAGTTTGGGGTCCAAGATACGATCCTTACCAAAGATGAGGAATCGTGTTCTTGCTCCTGCATCACATCTACAACGACGTGGTGGGCAGTCTCATCATCCTTCCTGCAGAACCTGCACAACCTTATTTTAATTCCTTTGGCTGTGAATGCCGCCATAGTGGTTTAATAAGTTTAATAAGAGAGAAATACGAACCAATGAGCCTCCTTTTTCACACCAACCGATTAGTTGACCATACATCAACATCCGTTCCACAAATATCCATTCTAGATAAGCTAAGTTTGCAATTTCCTGCAGAACAGATCGGCGGATTTTTAATGTGTGTCAAGGTGTTAATGCACCATGGATTGGGTATAAAAGTTAAAGCCAATAATAATAAAGGCTTAGCTAACCCGAGGGTTCGATGCCGATACCACCGATTTTCCTATGACGCCCCTTCACCGAAGTTTACTAAATTTAGCCTTATAAATTTTCCTATTAATTCATCCTTTTTCGGTCCAAATATTTTCACTAATATTGGGGGAGGGGGGAGATAAAAAAAAGAGCCAGTGTTCAAGTAAATACATAAATAAACATAATGAAATGAAAGAAAACGATATATATATATATATATATAATATATAGGCAACGGGATATTTTACAAATGATAAAAGCTTCACAGTAATATACATGAGTAGACATTAATAAGCTATATTTTTTTTAGCTTAATAATTTACAATATATATTCCATTCTTATATTCTTTATATTTATTTTGCTTATTTATTTCTACTCATCTATGTCATATATATACTTAGATCTATGATAAAATGTCTATTTGTTTTCCAATTATAATATTTCCTCCATATATATTGTTAAGTAAAAGTAAAAAATTATAATATTTTATTTTCTAAAACCTGAAGTTACTACCCTTAGTGTAAGAACAGTGGTAAGGATCATAGTTAAGTAAATTCTAACCTTTAAGTTTTTGGACAGAAGGTGTGAACTAAGCAATTTCGAGATTGAAAATAAATAAAAATAAAACCAAAGCAAGTAGCCCTTAGTCAGATTATGTTTATAAAACTTGTTAACAGTTTAAGATCGTTCGTATATGGACACACACAGATTCAGTAAATTTCGATTTTTAGAGTAGATTTGGAAGCTAAGGACTTTACAGGTTTCATACACTATTTCTTCCGGAACCAAAAAAACCAAGGCCAGAAGGATAAAAAAGAATATTTTCAACTCCATTCTTACTCTTTTACAATTCCATTAAAATGACATGACTTGATATGTTTCTTCAATAATTTACGGAAAACTCGAATATTAATCACAAATTTCATGATACAACAAAGATAATTATACTATACCTAATATACATGTATATATCGGGCTATATCCTTATTATAATACTAACTATAGCCTATAGAGACGGTATACAATTAGTAAAGGACACACGAAGCAAGCTGTCAACAACACTAAGTGGGCATCCTTTGTAGAGGGCAACTTCACTTTTGATTCTATCACAATGGATATATTGTTAGCGCTCGGAGTACGTGACTTGGTTACTGTCGAACTGCCCTTGTACTATTCAAATACATCACTTCTTCCTAGTAAGTTCCATTGAGGCTCAGGTCTCATTAGTCACTATTAACTATATCTGTAAGCATTAGGACCGAAAGCTAGTGTAGTGTGTACGGGCTACTGCAACTTCTACCGCACCGAAATGAGGCTTAAGATTCCTGAAGACAATAATTCCAGAATTTATACATATATATCTGTGAAATATACCCTATATTTATATATGGTGATGAAAAAAAACAACATCAACATAGATGATCTTAGACAAAAATGGTTACATGTTATATGTGTGCTCTAAGATTTAAAATTGGTCGGAAACTATCTATAGTAAATTACCCGTTCTATTGAAATATTTCTACTGATTAGTATAAAGGATTTAGGTCCAAAAATGTCAATGTATGTCTGACATGATCAGACTCAGAAATGAATTCCCTATCGATTGGTATAAAGGATTTAAGTTGTATATTATATTAATATCCTGGTTAAAACTGTATTGAAAGGATAATTTTTTATACAGAATTAAAAAATATTTTTTCGTTTCCTGAAAAATCGAGAATATATCCTTTTACTTATCAGTATGGATATACGCATATGAAGTACAACTTCAATATGACAAAACAGTAACATGTTTAACAAGAAGTGAAATATTTATGTTACATCTAGTCAGTGAGGATGTAATTTATTTCTTTATATCGCATTGACTAGTTGTATTATATCCGAAGACAAGTCTGAGTGAATAAATAAAGTTTAAAAAAATACATACATAAATAATACATCAATTGGCTAAATATTAATCGGTTATTATTCACAATACCTAAGACTAAAGATTATGACTTAAACTAAAGAATATAGATTCATTAAGTTGAACGTTTCTCCACGTTAAATGTTATTTCGCTGATTAAACGTTACAACTGAATAGCTACTTTAAAAAACCATTCAATAAAAAGATTTGTTTTTTTTTAAATTGAGTCTTCCTAATATAATTATTTTAAAAAAAAATTATAAAAAATAAGACGATCCACCTCACATTAAGAAATAAAGAATGCTGCCCATTTCCAGTTTTATTCCACGTCCAAGTCCAATTCCAGAAGTAATCAATACGCTGATGGCATATGAATCTAAATCAGTAAATTTTTATCGAGAGTATAACAAAGCAACATCGTAACTCATAAATTTTAACAAAAATAACTAATTTTTTTTTTAGATATGTCAGTTTCATTCTAAATGTGCGTAATGGGTTTGATATTTAAAAAAAAAAATCCTGAGTATTACGCCAAGGTTTATTATTTGAATTAATTATTAAATATATCTATTCCAATATATTAGTAAATAACAAAAAATTAAATACCTGAAGTGTCTATTCCATTCGTCTCAGTGTAAAATCTAGTATAATCATTGTATCGTCTAGTAATTATATTGGTCTAATTAAGATCATTTAATGAAATGATTATAATTTAAATGAGGATTTAGCATTTTATTTTTATTTATTATATTTTATAGTTTTAAGTTAACATAAAACTAATAAAAATTAGACAAAATTACAAGGGAATCTGCCAAATCCTGCAAGAATTTCAATATGTGAATATAAGTATATTTAATATATCTGTATCTTGAGCTGTGATGTGCACAGATTTGCCACTATTCGAGCAAAGCAGTAATTTGTAAATATAAATAAATTAAAAATATTTTGTTATATTGTTACACAATAGTAAAGATGTAACAAAAATGCTTGACAATAAATTAAAAAAAAAAAAATCCTAAAAAAAAAACCAATATCAAAAAGATAGACCCCCATTAGCTAAGAAATACGGGACACGCACAGTTGAAGATGTCCTACCCACTGTTTCCTTTTTGGCTCCATCAACCATAGAATCCCATCTCAGATCCTCCAAATGAGGACCGAACGGTAGGGGTTCGGCGACATTCGCTGATTCAACAGAAGAGGGGGCGCAGACGGCAGGCGACCGAAGGACGAATCCCATCACCGGCCACGTGGCCTTTGTCCATTGTCCAAGAGCTGGAGTACGCCCTTCTGCATCGTTGGACCTACTCCGAGGGGAGTCCTTCTGGAGAGAGTTCGCTTCATTGGACATCGGCCACGAGGGGTTGGAATAAAATCCGCGTACCTGATGGGATTTGTTGATCCCCGAGAGGAGAAAAAAAATCTCACCAAATAAGAAACGTCACCCAAATAAGACTCATCTTATTCTATTGCGTAGCTTAAAACAATTGCATATTTTAAAGTTTCACTCTTTTATACGGTTCTATTCTTATACATTGGTTAAACTTTCCATTTCTAATACTTCATAGGAGAAGTTATGATATATATACTGTGTGGTTAGCTCAGTGGTAAGGCACCCCAGTTCAAACCCGAGCTGTGATAGATTTTCTGTTTTACTGTAGCCGCGAGTCAGCCTTGTTGGTTAGGAAGCCTTCCGGGGTCTAGTCAGCCTCCTCAATTGAGTAAAAACCTGACCGAATCACCTCCTTGCACAACCGTTGGTCTGGACCAGTACTTCCTTATAAAGAACTCCGCCCCTAACCCTTCATGTGTTGTAGCAATAAAGATTTAATTTTTTTTTAAATATATACATTGATGGGTTTAACTGAGTTTTGTAAGGATATCATAGAGCCCATGTTAACTATAATTGTAATAAACACATTACAGGAATTTTGTAGCAAGAAAAGTCTAAATAAAAGCTGATTACAGAGTAAATTAAAAGTTATAAACAATTATAACATTATAAACAAAAACAAGTAACTTTTAATTTTTAATGTAATTCTAGGTATTCTACTTAAAGTAAACACCAAAAATAAATTTTAATCTTAAAAAACCAAACTTTTTTTTAAAAATGTTAAATAACAATATGAATTATAAATTTGATAATTTAATTGCAATAAAATAAAGATTAAGTATATTAAGCAAAGTAAGTTGCATCAATGGTTAAATTATTATTGTGATTAAAATAAGAGTATAATTGTTTTTATGTAGTTTTACAATATTTAAGAAATTGTATTATAATAAAACGTTATGATATTAATTAATAAATATGATTGTTCTTAAAGATAAATGAGCACAGTATCCTGTAATAGAAAACAAAATAAAAAATTGGATACAACAATTTCAAGTTATGATGATGAAAATGTAAATAAAAAATATGAATATTTTATAAAGCCGAAACGTTGAAGAAGAATGGTATCAAATATGGAAATCAAGTATCAAAAGAATTTGGGTTTTATTTTAATTATTTATTCTAAAAAAAAAAAAAATAGTAATAATATATAAATAAAATAATAAAGACCTTAATTTATTACATTGGTGTTAACTGAAACAAATGTCTATTTTATGCTTGCTAAAAGCTCTACGAAGCGGAAATTTATGATACATGTTACTTATTCAAAACATTACAAGCTAACTGAGTATATAAAATATATTTATGCTTGGAGAAGTTTGTCGGGGGGTAGCAAAGAACAACATAAATAAAAAAAACATATTTATTTATTTTATGCCGACGTTTCGACCTGAGTTTCAGGTCTTCATCAGGGGTTGTGGCGTAGAAGGCAGGTTACCAAAATATATTTAGCTATTACATTCATTTAGACAGTAATAATTAAATACATAATGTAGAGCCATGGGCGAAGGCAAAGGGGGGCTAGATTTTTGGGACCCAAGAAAAAGAAAATTGTAAACTTATTTGATAGATGGTTTCTTTTGGGAAATACTCTATAATCAGGAAGGTAATGGTAATATATTTTCATTATGCGAGCCACTGGTTAAACCCTGTTGTTAACTATTTGAATTCAGTCGTTTTATTAACAATGATTTATTTTAATTATAGCTAATACAAATTTTAAAAGTACTGATTGAATTTTATTAAGTTGCAATAAAATGGAGGATTATTTGTTGGAATGCAGAATTTCATATCTATATTTTACCCGACGTATCACAATGGACCATATATATGTACGTGTGTATGTGTGTATGTGTGTAATGGGCTGAGACCTGCTCCCCTCTTGGCGAAATCCTGTCTAGGCCCATGTGTAGAGCTAATCTACAAGATTGGTCGAGCTCACTATCTGACAGTGGACCAACGTTGGAGAATCCTATCAAATTCGATAGATTCCAATGGAATTTAGAGACATAATTTACTTTAAGAAATAAAAAAGCCCTAATTCGGGTTACGCATCTTATTATGAGAGCAAGAAGCAGGAGGAATGGATATACCTCGCTAGTTATCACCGCAGAAAATAATAAATTAAAAATCTATTAGATAAAGAGGGCTGTAAAATAACTCGGATTAGTGTGAGATGATTAAATTTAAATTTCGTTAAGAAACAAAAGCCCTCCCCCCCCCTTTCCGATAGGGAAAATGGATTAAGGGAGGAACTCGATTATAAACGGGTTCATTAGATTAAAAACAAGCCCCTAGGCCCCTAGGCCACTCCTCAACCTCTTTACGATCTCCTCTGCCGGATATTTTTTCATACTTTATAACGATTCGATATCGGCTTATATTAACTAATCGACTCATCGATACCAGCAGGTCGGGTCCCCCCCCCCATCCTGGATTTAATAAGCTACGCTCATCATGTTGAAGTTGGGGCGGTCCCAACGGTAAACAATGGCGAAGGTTTCTGGTGGCTTATTAAAAACTGGGAAAATCTTAAATCGTTACAATTTAAAAATTATGGGGGAGTAGAGGAGTTATAAAAATGCATAGAACGGTTTTGGGATCATGTAACGATAACTTTCCTACTGCTCTTTGTCAATCATTTGTACACCTTAGTGAAAGATCCCTCTTCCTTATCATACAAAACTGAGTAGCTTCAGCCTTCAACAACTTCTGCTATCTAGAAGCACCTTAACTAGGGTTAATTGTAAGAAGAGGGTAGGTTCTGGATCTGCGTTCTCACCAAAAAAAGAAGAGTATGCTCTCTACAGGAAAAGTTCATTGTCAATTATATTCATCAGAAGATAATATCACTCTGTGTTAACATTCTCAAATAACTGTTTTTATGAAGCACATAAATCATTGTAGCATGGAGTACACGAAAAAGTATTTGTTAATTGCCTGTTATTGAATTAAGTTAACGGCTCTTCATAATTAAGTCTAGAACAGAGAAACAAAGCATTACAGAATACAGCGAAAGTATTATTGCAATCACGAAAAGTGAAAAACATTGTGAACACATCTACTACAGCTCATGGACCAGAGTTGGACAAATTGTATAAGAGTACCGAGTTGTTGAGTACGTTTTTTTAACCTGTACTCAAAATGTTTGAGGTACTAACAGGTAATTCATACTCAAACCAGTTTGAATAAGTGTATTTGTAATCAATCCTCGAACAAAAGTTGAGTAAACGTAATTCTATCGTACTAATCATTTTTAGTTTGATTTAGATATACTTTTTTTACTTAAAATCTTAAATCACATTAGTTTCTTGAAATTTTCAATTATATTTCAGTTCCAATACCAATTTTCTCTCCATTCCTAAATTATTTCATAAATAATTCATAAAAAAATCTTGATATCCCTCTATATTTTTTCAAAAACTCTGATTTGCAACATCTTCTATAATAACGTAGATCACATCTGCTTTAAAAAATAATTCCACATTTTTTTTTTTTGTTTAAGTGGAAACTCCCAGCTTTTAATTACATTAAATTAAATATTTCTACGTTTTCAATTACATTAAATTAAATATTTCTGTTATTAATTACATCAAATTAAATATTTCAATGTTTTTATTACATAATAATGCAAAATTAAACACATTTTTATGTACACTTTTTGACTTTTTTTATCAAATATAAGTCAAATCCCTAATGATGGTACGTCATTTCGTTTACAACATTAAACGTTATTGCCTTATTTATGTCTATGAGTGTTTCTTTCTCCTTCACTATAAGAAAACTAGAGAAGTTTCCGGCAGATAATTCATCGCTATTTCTCAATTTTAATATATTTATTTCGAAATTTAAAATAATTATAATAATAAATAGTTAATGGATTTTTTTTTTTTTTTATTTGACCCGATCTTGTATCATAAACCAGCCTTCTTGTAGCAGGCCCCCAACTAAGGAATGAAACGGTAATTTCATCTTGTGAATATTTAATAAATCTCATACATAATACATCTCGAGGGATGTGAAAACGTGAAAGACTATACGATAAAAAAAATAAATAAGGGAAAGTTTGACGTGGCTATTAGTAAAGAAGAGCAGCCCAAGTAGAGGCGCAACGGGAGGTCTCTCGCTCTGGATGATGGATTGAGGAAACAGGTCTGTCTGTCCTGGCAAGGTCGGGGGGTAGGTTAGGGATTGGGTCATCGCCATCGTCATTAGGCTTATTTCAATTTGAAAAAAAAAAAAAAAAAAAACATTAAAAAATTTCAAAACAATTCAAATGAGAACGACAAAAGTCGTAAAAATCATAATAGCTGAAATAAATTAATTATGTAACATGCAACATTTTGAAATTCCAAATTTACACTTGACAAGTTAAATTTACTTTTTTTTGCCAATATTAAAAATTTAGAAAAATATTATTCGATAAAAATAATTGTCAATCATGAAATAACTTCACTGTTGGAAGATAGCCCGGGTGGTGGTCAATAAAGGTATCAAAATAGTAAAAGAAAACTATTTATTCTTGAAGAAGTTTGTCGGGGGTGCGGTCAGCAAAGAACAACATAAATAAACAAAACCATATTTATTTATTTAGTTCTTTGCTGACCGCACCCCCCGACAAACTTCTTCAAGCATTAATCTACGGTCAACTATCTACACCTCATTAAAAAACTATTTATTGTTAACCAACCTTTTGCCTCACTTTGCAGGGCTTCTTCAAGGCTGTTGGATTAAAACAAAGATGACTTCATATCTTCTTACAATATGAACTAACTTCATTTTGTTAAATAACCATTTAACAAATTAGATTCGATTAAAATAATTTGTTTAGATTGTTAAACGAATTATTAAAAAAAAAAAAATCTATTTCAAGTAAATTTTGCCCAATGCTACAATAAACTCGACGTCTAAGACAAACCCTTAATTTCTCATTTTAGTCGTCATTTTTAAAATAATTCCCAATGCACCAGATGATCAACAGTTGGTAAATTTGACGAATTGGCCTGCAAAAAATTAGTTATTATTTCAAATATTAAAAAAAACACTACAAGAAGAAAAATTACACCTAGACTGAGGTGGTTGCAAGGAATGAGGTCGTGCCGGACCTATTGCAGGTTTTGCATAGTTGAAAATTGACAAAGTAATAAACAATTAATTAATGAGAAGATTAACTTCAAACTCTGGAAAATTTAAAGCTCAATTAATTCGCTAAGAGTTGCCCTAGAACCCTGTTTATGTGAAATATACTTAAGGTTCGACTTAATACCTCAAAAACAGAGAACAATTCATCCAATCAGGACCACTCCACATTTATTCCAACAAAATATTCACTCGTGGACTATCATTTCAGTCAATTTGCCATCACTAAATATTCCTTCCAGGTGTTCGTCCAACTTAAGTAGTATACTTTCAACACAGTTTAATTTACTATCGCCCAATAAAAATAAATCTTTGCAGGAATAATATAGAAATCATTTGGTCATGTCTGGCCCGAGATAACAGGATCTCTTAAAGGAAATAACGGACTGGGGAAGAGGATTTGAATACAGAGAGGATCCTGGCTGAGGAGAGGAAATGCATTAGCACATCGGGTTCCTTACTGACCAGCTCTCGCAATATCCCGCAACCCACCTAACGGCCACCCGCTTCGATACCAACCGTCACAGGATACTTTGCGCATTTTCATCCGGCAAAACCAGCCGGGCCGCATTGAACGAAGCTCCAAAGCGCAAAAAATGTATAATTGGCCGAGGGGAGATAAATTAGTCACACGAACAGAGAACCTGGACGGGATGCGGCTTATCGACAACTGCATTCCGCCACGTCGCATTGACATTTCGATAGTATTTACATTTCCTTAGTCCGCCACGAGGACACCCTCCTTCCTCGACCTTTAAGCACTTATACTATACATACTACATACTTCGGAAGGCAAACTAGCCTCGAAACCTACATTTTCGTATAATTGTGCAATGCGACTTTCCCAACTGTTGGCCGTTGCTAAGATATGTTGTAATTCAGCTCCACTACGATTAAAATTCAGGAGGCAGTCATAAAATAAAAAAGCTCCTTGTGAATTTGCATAGCGCAGTCCACCATACAAAGAACATTCCTCGGCGGAAGGCGATTTGCTAGTGTGATGAGTAAAATAAGGTTCTTAGTATTTTTTTTTTATTATTTTTTTTTTTTCTAAAGTTATTCATACTAGGACTGTGTCGAAATGCGAGCAAAAAGTGCATTTACATAGCCATCGCAGTCTCTTCCGAGGAGGTTTCCTTTCAGGAGTAATTAGCAGGAGAGTTTTTCATAGCGGCGATTAGCGAAGAAGTCGTAACACGCAAAGAAGCCTCTTGTCAACAAGTAATTCTATGCAAATACTGAATACGGCGATGACGGATCGCTGCATTTCTCTGGAGTGAGAGTTTTATCGAAACCCTTTAAGGAAAAACATTTTGGGGTCTTTATTTTCAAAAGCATAAATAATTACTGAACAGCACATTTTTATTTTAATTCCTGACCTGGCCCATTCCGATATAGAGGGAGTGCCCTATCCGATATATAGCCTACCAATTCTAACCTCAGTGGAGGATTTACGTTTTCATTCCGTGAGACCACTACGAAATACAAGTCATTTCGCCCACGCTAGAATCAAACCGGTACCGCCGCAAACTCGAGCTCACTAAGGAGTATCTACAATACACCAAGTTACAAGGGTCTCTAAAACAATTGAAAATTTAATTTTTTTGTATGGCTTCCTGGTCATATACCGGGGGAGAAGTCAAGTTATCATATCGTGGGACCGCCTCAGAAATAAAAGTCGAACCGCTGCCGCTTCAGTCACGAGCCAGTTAAACTTTGTGCTTTAACTCACACGGCTACAAACGGTCTAACAACGCATTTACCTTATTCTAGGTTTTCACCTTTTAATCAATAAAATTTAATCGTAAGCTAGAATACAAATTCTCGAATTTTTAAGTTCTAGAACAAGGATGAGGGAAAAATAAAATAATTGTCAAAAGAAGAAGTAATATAAATGAGAGGTAGTGTAATAAAGATCGATATAATAAGGGTCTGATGTTAATATAGAGAAAGGATAGAGTTGGAACAGTAATATTTCAAAATTAAATATTTAATTAAATTAATTGAATCTAATGAATAGCGTTCCGGACAAGAAACAAGTACGTGGAAGCTATGTAGTGCAGTGGAAAAGTTATCATTCTTCGCGGGGGAGGTCGGTTATGGAACTTGATATATTACATTTAGGAAGGGAAAGGGGGGCCCGGCGAAAGGGGGGGGGGAGGTGGCTGGAATTTCGAAATGAAAAGGGGAGCAATTTCAAGGTCGGGGTCCTATCTGACATTCTGGCACGCAATTAAGGCACAATTCCGCCCTCTCTACACAAGAGGGCTAGGAGAGAGGGAGGGAGGGATTCTTTTTTAAATTAAAAGAAAAAATATAATAGTTATTATTATTATGACAAAGGAATACAATAATATTGAAATCATAAAGAATAGGGTGTAATCCCTAATCAATTAACAAATATACAGCCGGTGCGAATCCAAAGCGGCGTATCTCCAAATATTTGAGCATTGGGAGTTATGCAGCTATGAGGAAGTAGCTAGTTCCTAATATTGATATAAATCAATCGGTCATTTCGTATAATTATTTTGTGTCATACAAAGTTAGTTCTTATTTACAAAGCGAAGAAAATAGAAAAATAGGTCATAACAAAGATAGCAAAATTTGAGTCACAATAAAGATAAGAAATGTAATTATACAACAAATTAAATACAAATTTAAATGAGTCGTGCCCGACAGCTCCTTTTAATAATCTTACAGTGATTCCTATTGGACAGATCTGCTACCTAGGAATACATCTCGACAAACGATTAACATGGAATACTCAATCAAGGCTGGAAATACAAAGAACTGCTCGTACATTCCGAATATTAAAACACAGGACAAATGGTCAGAACATATAATTAATTAAAAAAGACCCATTTACATGGCTATAAAGCCTGTTTGGACGGAGTTGAGCTTTGGCGCTCTACTAAAACCATCGGATGCCTGTCGTATGCAATAAATGCAAACCTTGTTTCTAACAAATCTCCTAGATATCTGAAAAGAAGATGGCTTCGAGACCCTTTAATGTAAAAATGTTATTAGGGTTCAACCAATGGGTAAATTCTCCAGAGCTGCATCAAACCATTGTAATAGAACTCACATCACATTTATTCAATGCATTTTCTATTTTAAATAATTTTAAATTCCAATGAATAAATAAAAAATAAAATGCAGATAGATTATACTTTTTTTTTTTAAATTTCTGTGTTAGGTATATACATTTCCCATGATTTTAAAAGGGCTCTGTGTAATTTATTGTAAAATAAAATGTATATAATAATTATCAGTCCTTTGCATACGAAAGTACATTAACTAATTAAGAATGGTCGTTTTCCCCATGTTATATAATTTTATTATACAGGGTGTTTCAGGTTATGTGTTTAACTGAAAACATGAACTAAGGATCTCAAAACAAGAAAAAAAACAGAGGTATGCCCGTTATCGCTTTGTTTAGGAGAAATTTAGGTCAAATCCTCTTCATTATTATAAATTGTTCAGGTTATAATAAATTAATTAATATGTATTCTAATTACATCAACAATTAAATGTAAACATTAACATTCGCATTTAATGTTGAAAGTGATTAAATTGAGCAAGTTGGAATATTTCGTTGAAAGCAGTAGTGGCCCAACGGCCCTGGATGTGTGTTATTATTCCGACAGTTTCGATTATCCATCTTCGTAGAGAATCGATTGACCGGGCTTGCATAGATTTTATGTTTGATAAAACCCCAGACGAAAGAAATCAGATGGGTCAGATCTGAAGTGGGTGCAAGCCGTCAACACAGACAATTTATTTTGTTTTGAGATATATATATATATATATATA
>NW_027107889.1:534633-538538 GCF_000696795.3 Halyomorpha halys | reverse complement strand
TATATATATATATATATTTATTGATATTTACAACTGTACATAAAGTACATCAAGTAAATTTGAAGAAATAACATAACGGTATGATACAAGCATGTAGAGAAACTATCATTGGTAGCACTCTAAAAACATTTTTACAATATAAGCACACGAGGCCATCTTCTTTTCAGACGCCTCGGAGGATTGTCCGGAATAAAAGAGGAAGCAAGATTAGAAACTAATGGGTTTGAGTGGTTAGGGAGTTTATAATGGAAGGATTGATATCTGGTTCGGGCTAGATTCCGTTCAACAGGGGTAAGAGCAACATTATTGAAGTATACTGTAGGGCAGTCAGTAGTTTTACGACGTAGGGTAAAGGTAATTTGATGGGATTTATTTTAATCCTCCAATTACGACACCATTCTTAGAGGGATGCCATATGAGATTGACGAGTTTGGGATGCAATTAAAGGGTTATTATTAATGAGAAAGTATGTTGGAAATCACGGAGTTAGTAAGTTCTGAGATATTAAATTCATATTTTCATTTAGGGGATTTAACTTGAAACACTTTGTATAATAAAATTTTACAAATTCTACAAAAACAGTAAGATTAACATCCTTAAATATGATATAAATCTTATATAATATATAATGGAAATATAATTCCTAAGCTTTAACTTTTAACAAGAACTTCAGTAACTTCAACAATTCCACTCACTCTCAGAAATTGCATAATTCTCATTCATCGGTTATGAGAATTATACCATATTTGTTTCACACTAAAGATGGATACATGGTCAAGTGTACATGTTTTCCACAAACAATACTTATAAATACACATTGAAACGTAAACAGTTAAACACCAAGTCCATTTCCATTCAGTTAGGAGGACAGAAAAGAAGGACAGACAGATAATGGAGAGATAAGTAAGAAGTGGCAGCAAATCTGCGTGCAGTAGATGGGGGGGCCTGAGGACAGTAAAAGTTGGCCCACCCAGTCCAATATCCATTGACACCCACTCTTCTCCCACTCCGTCTTCTCTTGTCCCACCAGTCCTTTTAGTATCCCCTCAATTCACCAGCTACTAACTATATATATCTTCTATCTAATTGCTGATTAATTCAACTATTAACATGGTGATTAAAGCATATTTATGAATACTAAATTCAGAAATACACTTAAATAACAACCTACGAATATTGAAAATGTAAATTTTTTTTAACATTAGCAACACCCCTATTAATTAACTATATTAAGTGGTGGAGGTGATGTTGACCGAAGAACTGGTTCAAGACGTTTGTGTGGAGTATGGTTTTGAAAGAAAGACACACATATAAGAATAAATTTATTTCAACGAATGCCTCCATTTTGTCTTCATCAGGGCTGACAAAAAAAATCTATTAATTAATATTAAATATATAATGTAGTACAAAGAAATCTAAAACTGTGGTATCCATCCCTCTCAACTTACGCTAATAAATAATAATTTATTTAATTTTTGTGTTTTTTATCCTCTTAGCCTGTCTTCAGGCCAACAATTAAACCCTAGAGCTTAATTTTCTACGTTGGAATACAAAGTAATAAATTTTTTTATAT
Organism: Halyomorpha halys; assembly: GCF_000696795.3. Taxonomy (NCBI): domain Eukaryota; kingdom Metazoa; phylum Arthropoda; class Insecta; order Hemiptera; family Pentatomidae; genus Halyomorpha; species Halyomorpha halys. Next base: position 536,965 of record NW_027107889.1, on the reverse strand, counting down.
ATTTACTCTGCTGTTTTTAATTATAATTTTTCATTATTGTAATAAATCTATCGATTTTTTTAAATTCATACGAACAATTTTTTATACTTCTATATCCACTACCTAGTACTTGATGATTATATTTTGTTTTTGTTAGCCCCGATTAAAGCTTGAAACTCCGGCTACATATTACCTTTCCGTACCACCTACCAACAACTACTCCTTAAATTATATCAAGATTCGATTGTATGCCTAAAAAAAATATTTAAGCATTAACAAGATGGAAGATTGACCACCGCTAGGGAGTGAGGTAGATATATTACGATGGCTACTACGGAGACTATTGTTAAGAGGGGCTATAAAGAAGAGAATTAGCATACAATAGTTAGCAGATAGTTGTTGCTCCGGGCAGCGGGAGCAGGCTCAATGTCAGCAAATTGGCCGCTTCGTCTCTGGCATACATATCGGTCATCAAAAGGAGCTGGATGGGAGACCACGTTAAGTAAAAATAAACCTTCCACATTTTTGTCCTATTATTCTCATTCTTTTGTTACCAATGTACGGTGATCGTTTGATTTAAATAATAAAGAGGAAAAAATGAAGAAAAATCATGCGACTAAAAGTGCAGGAGAACCCACAAAATTAGGACATTTATAAAGAACCAAACATCTCAAGATTTTTCTTTTAAATTAATTCAAATTGTTCTAATAAATTTTACTCCATCTTATATCAATATACATATGTACCACCAACATATAAGGTGCCTAGAAAAGTAGTTTAAAAAATTCCCTGGCACTTATCTATTCTTCGATATACATATATATTTTTTGTCTGTATAAATTTTAATTAAAGAACCAACAGACCCATTAGATTTTATACGTAGAACCAAATTGTTTTTTTATGATATACCTGAAGAATATATATATATATATATATATATATATATATATATATATATATACAGATTTCAAGTCCTCATCAAAGCTGTAAAAAAAAAAACTATCTACTAAATTTATGGTTATGTATTTGTCCTGGCTTGTTTACTATTATTTTCCTTAATTTTTGTCTTTCAATTACGGTTGTTAAATGGTTTTTTTTCAACCTTGATGAAAGCCTGAAAATTAGGTCGAAACTTCGGCACAAATATGTAAACTTCGTTTATTTGTGTATTTTTGTTGACCGTACCCCCGACAATCTTTTCCTCATATCAATCTACTGTCAACTATTTACACCACATTATATATATATATATAGTACAAAGTTCTGCTACCCAACTTCATTGGACTGCTAGTCACACAGCATACTTATTTTATTTTTATTTTATTTTATTTTTTTTTAGTCTAATCAGACACTATTTTTAATCTTACGATAACTAAGCCTAGACAAGTATACAATAATAATTATAAACATTAGTAATATATAAAACAAGAACATAAATTTTTTTTTTTGTTTCATCTCTTTGGTTCTTTTATCTTTTTTTTTCCTTTTCCCCCTTATTTTCCCCCTTTTCTTTTTCTCTGTTAACAATATGTGAATAAAATAAAACAATAAGTGAGAGAGAGAGAGAGAGAGAGAGAGAGAGAGAGAGAGAGAGAGAATTAATAGTAAATAGAATACAACTGAGTATAAAGAATAAAAATAATGATAAAATATAATAGGATAAAAATAAATAACAGATGCTTCTTTAGATATCTAAAAAAAATTTAGTAAGTAAAGAAGAATTTTCTATCTTTTAATATTCTACTATATAAAACACTAAATTCTGTTTTAATTAATAATAATAATAATTAAATACATATAAAATCTATAATGAATTTCATTAATTCATCAATAAATAAACAATAAATCATTCTTCACCAGTTACTAAAAAAAAAATCAGTTTTAAACAAATTAAAAATCACAATTAAAACAAAGGTACCCCCACTGTTGATAAATATTCCTCTAACGATTGCCTTCCTCCGTCACGAGCGTGCGAATGTTATAAAAGAAAAAAGCATAAGAAGTAGAAGTAGCGGAAGGAGAGATGGAGAATAAAGATATCGAGGAGGTGCTATTTTTATGACCAAAGAGCTAGTTGCTGTTTTAAATTGAATTAATATCTGCATGATATAAATATGATGTAGACACACTATTAATACATTAATAAATTTCAGAATGGACAGTAAATTTCGCTTCTTACTCCTTAAGTATTTTTCATTCTTCTCAATCGACAAATAAATATTTTTGAAATCCTAATTATTTTTTATTTTTAATTAAATAATAAATATTGAGGCGCCCAAGAGAATAGCAAATATTTCTAACTGAATTCTATCATTACTCGGTACCAGTACACTCTTACTTAAGCAAAAGGGTT
>NW_027107889.1:519606-534583 GCF_000696795.3 Halyomorpha halys | reverse complement strand
GACGAAAGAAATCAGATGGGTCAGATCTGAAGTGGGTGCAAGCCGTCAACACAGACAATTTATTTTGTTTTGAGATATATATATATATATATATATATATATTATATTACATTTATATAATCTTTTTTTTAAATGGAATTTCTTTAATTAATTAACAAATAACAGAATATGCGAAAAAAATTTATATACAAAGTATGTATGTATTGTACATAAATAATAATAAAAAAAATATTTAATCACATCCATCTTATTATACACAATATTTTTACATAGTAGGACCAAGGACCCCTGAGCCCGCTCTATTCCTCACGCATGGACAAGGCTATTAAAATAAATTAGCAATAAAAAAAAACAATTGAATAGAATTTATTTTTCACATTTTTAAATTGATTTTCCTATAATAAAATTTAAATTGGTCTTCTTATTAGCAATGAATTCAACAATTTGACGATAAATTCGAAAAAATTTTAATCTCAAAAAGTTGTGAACGATTTATCCTTAAATAAAAAAAAACAAATAGGTACGGGAAGAACTGTGTAGTGAAAATAAAAATCATATAGTTAATTTAAATAAGTAAAATATAAAATAAAAATGTATATATAGTTTATAGTTAATGAAAATTAAATAATAAAAACCTTGACAAGGATAAAAATGTTTTGTAACGACAGGAGGCGGATGAGACCCGCAATACACCCTGATCATTCGTTCTTAGTATCTGTAACTATAATCTTTAAATATTTTCATTACCTATTTATAACTAAATAAAAAATATCCTTTCAAAATAAAGATGTTTCTTATAATATTTTTATAACTTATTAATTAAATCAATTTTTTTTGTAATTTTTATAGGTGAATATGAAAACCTTTTGTCTTAAAAAATTAATTTAGAATGGACTACTTGTTTTTTAAAGAAGCTGAATACATATAACCAATAAGGAGACAACCAAAACGTTTGTATTTGTTGTGTTTTACAACCAATATCAATAATTTCGTTATACAAAAACTACCTATATTTTATAGTAATATAAGAGGAACACTTTATCTAGGGTTTATGTTATGAAATGTAAAATCAGGTGCAGTGAGCGCACATACAACATTCACTTAGCACTCTACATACGACCCAAACCATTAAATAGATAGGACTCTAGTCATTTTTGTAATTTTTTTTCTTCTAAAAAATCATAAGACCAGGAAAGGCAAAAATTATAAACAAATAATTATTATATTACAGTTGCTATAAAATTCATGTTTTAGAGTTTCTTGAGGAGGAAGTCACATATATAAATTTTAGACATAAAAAGAATACAAAAGTTGAACGAAGTCATAATGCAATCGGGAATGTATGAGTCACCTAGGTCTTTCCTATTCGAAGCCAATTAGTCTGTTTTTTTTTTCCCCTTTAGTTATTCAATAAAATAACTTCATATTTTGTATTTATCCATTGTTTATTATTGATGAGAACAGTTTTTCTTTTAAAATTAAACATACTTTAGGGGAAGGATTTTTTTTGATATCAAAGACCACTAAATTATAAATTGACAAGGATGAGCTATAATCAAAATCGTTAGTATTGTTTTAAAATAAAATATGCAGAAACTTCTATAAAAACTTCTGGCTGGTTGATTTTAGCGTAAAAGTTCCTATCACGTCCCAGACTATAAACCAACTTAAATATACAATTTCTGTTTCTTAAGACTTTTTGATTTTGAGCTTGCCTGTTCACAATCAGAATCACACACACACAAAGACCATTCTGCGAGATTTTTTTTTGGACTTCATGTATTTTAGCCTAAATCTCGAATTAGAACTTATTCACGATCGTGATATATATATATTCCTTATGCAAAAAAATTTCAGAAAACATTTTGGTTTCATATATGTTCTCTAGACTGAGACAACTGTGTTCCTTTTAACATTCAACATTAAAATAAAGTCACTTAAAGTATAAATTTAGATCCGTGTCGATGCCCGCTAAATGGACTAATTCGTAACTAATTACAAATTTCTGACCAGAGGAGAACAGAGATAAGAGAGAACATGACGCGTCCTCGGCTGAGTGAACCCGGACAATCACATCTTGGATCTCGGACCCTCTGTACTTCGTAGTCTTCTTTCTCTCAGGGTCGCGAAGCCGTGACTAATGGCACTCCTGCGATATTATGTTCTGTTTCCGATTCATTCTTAGTTCAGGTCAATTATATACGGACGTTCTGGAAACATTGTGTCTGTGTAAAGCCATTGCGAATCGTGAGCTTACATCATAAACTTCGTTACTTTAAGTCTAAAGATTAGCATGGGAATCGGGAATCAGGCTCGACTCCCTGAAGGAATCCTGCTCTGAAGTGAATTTAAGGAAAGAATCTGGATTTAGTTGGAGCCGGTAGGATCGCTAATTCCGAGATACGAAGCAAACACAAGGAGTTAATAAATAAGTGCCCATAAACTTTAAGAAGGTAAATAATCAATTATTCTATAATTAATGTAAAAGCAACCAATAAATTCCTTTTGTTTAATATAAAAAAAATCTTATGTATTGAAACCTATTATAGAGTTTTATATTTTACAAACAGTATCAGCCTAATATAGTGAGCTGCTACACGACACAGTATACTAATCAATCCAATATTAGATTTTCATTATTACAATTACATAATTAATTTTTCTTTAATATATTTTAACTTTTTACTACTAATAATAATAAGTAATAATAAATATTACTAAACAATATATAACTGAACTATTAGGACTGTCTGTTTTAATCTATAATTCCTTCCATATTTCTCTTTTTTAGTTCATGACAAAAATGACCATATTATTATAAGTTTTATTTAAATTTGAAAATATGTTATAAGTTGAAAACCCTTACATAATAATGAATAATATTAATTAGAGTGAATTTTTTTTTTATTTCGTAAAAAGAAATTATAATGTTTTTAAAAATAAAAAATCATAAAGTAAAGAGAATTTTTTATTTCACCCAGTTATTTTTAAGAATATAAGATCCCAACTGTTAGCTGATATCGCATCTATTGGAAAATTGTTGCATACGAAGTACGTTTCAGTTATACTATTCCACCGTAGTATCACTAACATTACACCATCCCTCTAAACAATTTCTAAAATATGCTAAAAAAAAATTTAATCAAAAAACATGTCAATTGAATTGAACTTAAGAGTTTTCAGCTGTTGATACAAACAAGAAGGTGTTCCAATACAATATAGAAGGATATAAAACCAATAGCAAAACAAGACAACCGTAGAGACGACCAATGGTTCAACTACTAACACTCTAGATGTGAGCGTTAGCACCATGTTACTAGTTAGTGCATGGAGGGTGCCATGGATCAGTTGCCTCACCAATCGCACCATTATCACCTCCCTCCCTTCTTCCCCTTCGCTCCTCTTTATAAAGAAAAACTCATCCCATTTTCTCCCCTGGCTCAGTAAACCTGTCATCGAATTTTAGAAATCACGTTGGCTTCGTTCTTTATGCCACAGACCTTTTTTATATTCATCTTAGTTTAAAAGGGATATACGTATGAATATGTATAACAATATCTCCCAAATTTTGGTGCAATTAAGATCTTACTTGGTATTTAAATTATCGCCTATAACGTTACAAGAGATTTATATCTTTGCAGTTACTTCACAAACATACACCAAAGTGTTTGTATATTTTTTATAGATATTGCATAATATCTTGGATATTAATCGTTCGATTTGGATAATTTTATTTTTATTTTGTAGAGAACCTTAATTTCGGCAGTGGTTAATAGATTTTGGGTCTTTAAACGTAAAAAATAATGAGGAAAGGTTAATCTATCTTCATGGTCATTTACTAAGGTTCATTATTATAAATATTAAACCAAAATCTGGATCAGTTCTTCTTAATAAAATTCCATACATAGATAATTTGAAGTAGAAAAAAATGACGACTGTCATAACATCCATGGAAACACGAAAACATTCAGTTTATTTATGCGTTTTTTTAAAAAGATTTTAAAGATACACGTTGATCTCCACAGGCTGGTATTGGATATTATTAGATAGTATGCAGAATCAACTGTTAATGGAATTGACAGTTAATAAAAGTTGGAACTGTTCCAATTTTTTAAAGATAAGTTGATGCTACACAGAGTTGCCTTATTTGGAGGTTACCCCCTCCCCTTTAGTCATAATGTAAATAAGAAATATTTATTTAAAATGATAGAAAAACTTCCCTTCAGTTCCTTAAAGCACTTGCTAAAAAAAAAAAAATCATTCTCATAATCATTCTCAAGGATATTGTCAATATGTCATTGTTTTTTTAAAAACCCAAAATTGCAGGCTAATTGCCCTTGTCACATATAACTTTTTTTTATTTAATTTTTTTTTTTACAACTTTAAGTTCTAAATATAAATGAAAGAGGGAATGTGTTTTGTTAAAAAGTTTTAAATGTAGGATAATTTAAAAAAAAGTTATAACAAGGGCAATTAGCCTGTAATTTTGGGTTTTAAAAAAAACAATGACATCAATATTGAAGGTTGTATCCTTGAGAATGGCCTGAGGGCCGAAACGGTGGAGAATTTTAAAGAATAATAGTTGATAGAAAAAGGATTAAAATTGTGTAAATTGATAATAAAATAAATATTAACTTAAACCCCAATTATAGGGTACGTGCGCGCTTAATCTATATTAGGACTTTCAAATTTTTTATTTACAAACTGAATCAGTAATTCTCAATATTTTTCTACAGCAAAGCTTACAATGACATATTCATTGGCAATGTTTCGGATCTTCATATAAATTAATAATGGCCTACCAAAGTAGGACTTGTAAAATTTTGGCCAGCACTCGGCCCGACTTACCTCCCTACTTTCATAATGGTAAAGATAATTACTGTTCGCTAAGAAGAGCGGACAAAATGGGAAGCTTCATCGGGAAGTGAAGATTGTCGTCGAGTGGAGAAGGAGGGTATTTTTCTAAAGGGAGTTCTCCCCGCTCGGGCGGATCGATGCTACGCTAAGCCCTGCCCTTCTCTTGTTATTTAAAGTTCACTCCCTACCATCATCATCATCAACATCCCAACGTCCCCCCCCCACTCCGTCTCTTGTACGGCCCTCGTCTGCTTTGTTCAGAAAATAGGGACCACGGTCGGGAAAAATGTAAATGATAGTCTGTTTTGAGAGGGCTCAAGTGGTTCTCTAGTCATAAACAATCCTCTATTCAAACATATAAACATTTCAATGAATAAGAAAAATATTAAATACGAAAATTCTCAAAAAGTCTTAAGTTAGTCAAACGTCCTCTTTAAAGTAAGGAAACTGTTCAAACAAGTCTCATAGCCTAGCTTTGGAATTATTTTAAGTTATTATTTATTAAGTTTTATTATTTTTATTGAGTCATTAGTAATTATTAATTAGTTTAATATGTCAGTATTTTTCAGAATGTTTCAATTTACTTTTGATTAATCAAGAAATTATTAGTTCCTTGAAGAATCAATTTATAAAATTAATTTGAATTATAAAATATCTAAATTACCAATATTTTACTGAAAGTTTATTTATTTTTATTTTTTTATGTACCTCAATGTATACCTAATTAAATGTTTATACGTTGTATTTATAGTTAGTTGTACTTTAAATAGTATTATTTTATTTTTTTAGTATATTTGAAATTTACACTAAGTCGTTTTAATTTTTTTTTTGTTGGTTATGTTTTAGTTGGATTTTTTTATCTTGTTGTACAAAAGAAAAAAAATACTAGTTAAAATATAACTATTTACAAAAAAAAGTTAATAAAAACTACTTAGTGTAAATTTCAAAAAGATAAGTTGACGTAATTTGGCTAGAATTATCCATCTTTCTGACCCGTATAGAAGAATAGGTACAAATATTGACTTAAGCAGGTGTAACTTCGTTCCACTGCTTACTTCCCGTTTGCCTATCAGCGTTGAAGATACTAATAATAAAACATTATTATTATACCTGCAATTTACCAAATTTAATGTATTATTGACTACTATCAATGTTACAAATACACAGAAACAATCACTAAACTAAACATTTTTATGAAACTTCGCTCGTAAGTCAGACTTTCAAATACTAAAAAAATACATATCCATGATTTAGAACATTGGCTATTAATTTTTTTAAAAAATGATAAAATATCTGTCTTTATTCTAGATTTTCAAGTTTTCTAATTCTATCTCTTAATTCCTGAAGACATAATTACCATAAGTTGGTTAGATCTAGATCTACGCAACGTTTTCTCTTACTTTATTAAGGACTTATTTATAAATGAAATTATGTTTAACCAAAATGGTTCGATATAACAATCCTTCGTTAACCAGGTCTCTACAACAAATAAGGCAAATTTATTAGTGCTAGTTTAATGTTTAATAGGTTCGAATGACTCTTAATATTGCAAATTATAAACTGATATATAAGAATGGCATTTTTATGTTTTTTAGATATTCTTTTCGAAAATTCAATAAACATGTTTATTCGTAAATTTGTATTCTACTTATTTTGAGTATTTCATAGTTTTAACATATTTCCCACACCACATGACAGACCCTTACATGGACCGAAAAGAGTAATTTTGTAGGATCTATCAACCCTATGTTTTTTTCCTCACCCTCTATTGCCAGAACTGACCATTTTCTTCCCACAAAATCCAGGAGACCTCAGATAATGAGAGTTGCGGGGACAGGCCGATAGAGAGAGGAACAGATAGCCTTAACTGAGTTAGGGGCGTCACTAAGATCTAATAAAAGCCAGGGAGCAGAGAGAGAGAGGAGGAGATATGTTATCTGCCCGGGGGCTTAGGGCCAGGGGGGGGGGGGCCCGGCTTACCGTATCCCCATTACCCTTCGCCCCTTTATTTTTATTTCACGGCCTCCACTAAAGTTAGCCTTAACGCTCTGTTTACCTCCATTCTTCCTCCTCGACAAATAGCCCCTGGCCCGTCCTCTGAGTGGGGTCAGTACGGCCAGGCAAAGAGGAAGTAGGAAAGAAGCAGATTATTAAAATGAAAAGAAAAAAAACTCCATGTTGTATTTCCGACCTAAGAAAATGTTTTAATAAGTTAAAATGAAATGGTTCAATAATACACGACTTCGACTCTAAACTACAATTACAAATCAATAAAAAAACGAATTATTAAATATTTAAGGCACTATTTTATGTTTTATTAATTTTACATTAATAAAAACATGTCTCACGAAGCTTCAGAACTTGAACAACCTGATAATTATTAATACATATAATTTTGTACAATTAAGGTTCATTAACCATTTAGAAAAACAGTTGGTTATAATTTTTTATTGTTTATGATTTTGCAGACTTTTTTCATTATTTTGCACCTTTTTTTTAATAAAAGCAATGTTTAATCCATTTCTAATGAACATTAAAATGAGGCTGACATTATTCAATATCTCGTTAATTATTTATTAAATATAGATTCAATTTAAATAAATAAAAAAGTTGAATGAGTAGTTTTTTAATTTAAAACAGATCAAATAATTAAATTTTGCATTGTTTTTTGTTCTGTGCATGATAAAAAATCAGCACCATTATCACCTATGAAGGGTTAGGGGTGCAGTACAGCAGGTACTACTAGACCAACGGTGGAGCAAGGTGGTGATTTGATCAGAATCATGCTCGAGAGCCATATTATTACCCATTCAAAGATATGGGGGGAGGGGGTGGTGGACCCCGGGAAGGCTCCTGAACCCGCAGTACTACAGTGAAACAGAAAATAATTATCTACCACGGACAAATTCGAACCCGTGTTCTTGGAATTAATATGGCAATGATTACCATTGAGTTAACCACTCTTACAACAATATAGCATTACCATATATTAATATTACCTCCCTAGTATAATATAATATGTAATATTTCCTCCCATATTATAATTTTATAACAGAATTCGAAATACTTTTTTTTTTTTGTATTTATATGACTCAATTAATTTAGTCCAGGAATCATTCGGCACTGTAACTTCTCTAAAGCGCTAGCTAGTTGAAGCTTTAAGGTTATCGAACGCGAAGAGTCCTCCGTTAACATTCCTCGGTAGGGGAGACAGCAGGACGCAGTAAATCGTGTCGCTTACAACAGGTACCATTGCTGCTAATGAGAGCCCACTGCTAAGTGAAGAAGGTGCTAACGAGTGTGTACCTGTACCCGTCCCCCCCTCTAGAGGTCCTGAAGTACTGCCCCAATTATGGGGTTACTCTCCACTCTCTACTAATGTACTAGTGCAGTTATAATGCAAAGGTAGAACCTTAATTAGTTGCATTTATTATATATCATTATTGTTATAGAAAAACTGTATAGTGCATCTTGTATTTAACTTATTTCATTTGGCTAAAATGGTAGTGGATCTACATTGTAGATTGTATTTTGTATTTTTATTTTAAATTATTTAATATTGGAAGAACATTGACCGTATGAAGTAGATTGTAGGAAGATAGTCCGGGTGGCGGGCAATAAAACTTTCAAAATACTAAAAGAAAACTATTTATTGTTAACCAACGTTTCGTCCCACTTTGTAGGGCTTTATATACCTGATGTTCCGCTTTTCTTTCAGTTGTCCTTTGTACTACAATCAGACAGGTGATTACTCCTATGTTTATTGTTTATCTTTATCAATTTTTCTAATATCCCCCTTTTACATATTACTACACCACACCTATATATTACTGCTAATGTTAATGCTGAGCCTAAATTAAATTACAAAATTAATTTATTTAAATCAAAATTAGAAATCGGCTAGTATCTTTAATGTGCAACCACAATTGAAACACAATTTTCTCAGAGACGGTAAAATGAACATGTACAAGAAAATAACAACATTCCTGCAAGGTTTCTTTGTTAAATTAAATAACGTTATTCCGAATATTGAACCAGCTTATAAATTTATTTTTGGAAAACCATTTTTTTTTTCCATGTTCCTGGTAAAACCTAATTTCCATTTATTAAATTAGAAAAAACAATCGTTACACAAAAAAAAAAAATCATTTGCATCCGGATACCCTTCCCACACGTGGCCCAGAAATATCGTTAGTAACCTAATTGACCGTGGATATAACGGTGTTGTTGTCAGTATATAACACAGATCGGATTGCTGTTTGGCATATGGCGATACAGCCTTGTTAATACTGCGGTTGGCAGCCAGGGATTGCTCCAGCCTGGCTGTCAGCAAATGTAGCAATGACCTTTGTAGCGTCCTTATTCCTAATCATTGTTATCCCTTCTATCCTATCCATATATCATCCCATATTCCATTCCCAGAATTTTCATTACAATAAAGCTTCTATACCGTTATTAGTCAATTTGCGACAAAAAAAAAAATTAAATAAAAAAAATCGTTTTCCATATAAAAACATTTTTTATTCATAATTTAGGAAAATAAGTTGTCACTAGAACAAGTTTGTATATTTTTTTTATTTACCTATTTTGGTTTACCCTCTGTATTAATAATTTAACTGATTTTTAAAGAAATCCTTTAATATTTTTAAAACAAAAGACAATAATAATACAATTACAAAATAGCTTGGGCTAGTACAACGCTCCAAGTTAAAATAGGTACCAATATTGTGAAATAATTGTTTTTTATTTTTTTTTTCGTTCCTCTAATACTATTTTTTCATTTTAATATTAAAATATTACAGTTTTCTAACTCTAATTTTAAACCCTAATTAAATATGAAAAAATTTATTATATCACACAAGTGTTATTTTTATCTATAATATTTTAAACCAATATATATTGTTGCTTTGCTAGTAAGGGATTTTACCTACAATTCATAACCTAGGATCTCCTCGTTTGTTTCCCTTTTCCCAGGTGCCACATTTGCATGCTCCCTCTTGAGGACAGACCCCAGAGCCGACCGAAATACCCCGGACCAGGATACGATACCCGAAGGGAATGAAGTCGTTTTTCTTCGGCGAGAGGCAGAAAGAATTGCGAGGACGGACGGGACCAGATTCCTGAGGGCTCTTCTCGTTCCTGTCGGCGACTCAATCTGTCTTTTTTCCTCCTCTCCTTAGTTTTTTTTTTCTTCTTCTTTCTCTTTCCTTCTTCTTCCAAACACCTTCGCAATTAGCACATTCCCCTTCCACGCCTTTGTATCGGCCCTGTTTGTCAAATTCTCGGCTGCCCTGCTCCAGCAGCCGTCCAGCTATTGTCTGCGTCCCCAACTTCAGGTATTTCGACCTCGCAAAGACCAATGATGCAACGAAGCACTTGCAGAACAGTCCTGGATATTATCATAACGCATCAATATACTAACATGGAATGGAGTTACAAATGTCCTCCCTTAACCTCCAGCCAATCATATGATTAATCACTTTATTCTAATGGTGTCAGATCATTCCTTTTCGTTTTTTAATCATGCACCTTTAAACCACTTTGCGTACTTTTTATTTGTGGACGTTACTAAATTGTAATACTTATTTTTGCTCCACAGCTAAATTAAATTTTTAAAAATTAGCCAAATAGTTTAAAAACCATCAAAGTGCAGAGTAGGATAATCTATACCAACTTAGCTTATTCCACTTTAGTTTTTTTTTCACTATTTTTATTTAGACACTAACTTCACAGGATCAAATTAAAGATGAAAAATATTTTAATATTCGAATCATTTCAAGTTAATTAATATTCTACTTTTTTTTTTTTTTATTATTATTTAAGTAAGCCCAAATGTTCAAAATATTGCATAGGAAGTAAACAAGCAACTGAACTTTAATTTGATGGGGATTCGTGGAATAATTTTTAACAAAACCACAATATCTCTACTACTTGCAACCCAGAGATGGAAAAAAATCAGCTATAATTGAAACAAATAGCTAAAATTGCCATGGATATGATATTTATTTATCAATGGTTCATTCATGAACAAGGGTCTTCAACTAGTTAATTAATTAAAGTAGCAGTGTTAGTTAAAAATAATGCTTTGAAATTAATTTGTTTAGTTTTTAATCCCTTCCTCGTGTTATAAAAAACTACTAACTACTTGCTAAAATAAGAATGAAATGAACTAATGAAGCTTTATTCTACTATTTTAAATCATTTACTCTAATATGCATTTATGCATGTATTTAATGCATAATATGCATTGCATGAAGACCCATTTTTTCCAAATGGATTTTCTTTAATGAAAAAACTTCTATTAAATATTTTTCTGAATTAGAATATGTTTATTCAATGTAACCTACCTACCACTTATATGAGTCAAAATACTTTTTTAAGCACATTTTTTTTTTTCTTCTGTTAATAATTTTTAAATGAAATATGCAATTCCTATTGCTAATGATAGAAATGATGGGTCCCAATAAATTTAAAATTGATTAATTTAAACAATTTTGACAATTGAAATCGCCACAAAAACTCTCCGTCCAACCACTGTATTTTTATCCATTACTGCCTGTGCAACTAATTCTTTAAAGTCTTCGTCGACTGTCAAACGGTCTATCTCGATTAAATCTATTTTATTTAATTCGGGAAGATATGGAATAATACAATACATCTTCGCTAGATAGATCTAACAGGAACAATGGAAGGCTCCTTGCATTCTTCTAAAGCGAATATTTGCTCTAAATCTTCGTCCATGAGGCTATCATTTACCGGTGAGGTTTACTGCCGAATTCGAAGGTGAGTTTTCTGGTACCATAGGTGATTATTGATTTTACCGGAGGTTTAAGAAAACTTAGTTTAATCAACCCGCCCTAAAAGCTTATTGACCTTTTTAGACAAGAATATATAGATATTCCATACATAGGAATATATATCCACAGGAATATATACATATATTAAAAATTTCAAAACTTTCAACAATATATGAAGCAAGTAAAAATAATTTTATCAATTCCGAAACATGTTATAAACATTTGCATGTTGATTCAATCATATTACATTAGTTTTGCGCGTTCAAAAAGTAAACACAATTTAAAGAGAAGTATCCCATCAAATCATACGAACATTACAGCAGGCTCCAGCGCATAATTGAAAGCGTGATAGTGCAATAATTGCCACAAAAGAAGTTCGTAGTGAAAGGTCGCTTACTCGTAGTTTTTAGCATCATAAGAACAAGTTTGTAAAAAAAAAAAAAAAAAAAAAAAAAATCACCTATAACAGAGTTAAACTAATTTTTATTGGATAAAACTCACCAACATGCAAATTTCAGTTATTTGATCATAATTATTGGGATATAACACATTTACATTTAACAAAATAGATTTTACTAGTGGATGAACCATTTTAACCAGGTTTTATATTGCCGTTGTGGCCGTACGCTAAGCTAACACACCGGCAATGCACGATGCCTGAGTGGAAACATTGAATATTTAACGAGAAAACGCAAAAGGGGAAGAGGAATTTTTGCATTGGAGAATAAAATGTGTAAATGGTTTCTGTAGAGTGAAGCGGATGCTTTTAGAAGAGTTCTCCCTTCTTATCTCCGCTTGGGACTCGGATACCAATGAATTAGCCCTATCTTAACTGCTTTTAGTTTCTTGTTTTATTTATTTATTTTTTTTAGATTTATTTTAGACTGCAGGTTAGTATTCGAGTATAACGGGATGTTTAATTGTGTCCATTCCTCATTACAAATATAATAATTCGTAAGTTAAACAAGAGAAATTCCTAGTAACGAAATATACTGTTTTTAAAGAATAATAAACAATTAATAAAAAATCAGTAAAGTTTACTTTCAAATTAATAGTTTTAATAAATCAGCAGCAGTCAAAAAGTTTTTTTTTAAAATATAGTAATAGTTCTCAGGAAAAAATAATATTGTTTTAATTGTTTAGAAAATTCGTTCAATTTATTGGAAATTGAATTACTGAATATTTTAACGTTTATCTTGAAGGAGATGGTCAAGATGAAAATAAAAATGTCCAAGTTTCGACCCACAATCTAGGTCTTCATCAGGGCTGATGTGATGAGTGAAGATGTAAACAAGGGACTGGTATATTTAATGAATGATGATTCATCATATTGAGTACACAAACACAACTTAAACGTTCTGATGATAAAAAGATGTTGTTTTCCTAAAATAAAAAGACAAAATCTTTTAATTCTCCAAAATTTTGAGAAAGAGTCTTCAATCCTCAAGATCCCTCCCCCCCCCAAAAAAAAATATAATATATATATTATATTATCTAGAAGTATAATTATTTTGAAAAACTAACAAAAGTTAAATGAACTACCACGAATCTCCTAAATAAGAAACTAAAACAGATTAAAGCAGTGAGGTGTCAAGGTTAGGACATTACAGAAATAACAGCCAAAACTAACACAATTTATGCTATCAGTAATTACTATATTTAGAACTGATGATTTAACAGTACAAGTTAAAGGATTTTTTTTTTAACCATTTATAAATTTACAATTAATAAATTTCCTAATTAGAAATAATTTAGAGGACGAACTATTTCAATTTGAAAAAGTTCTATAAATGGTAAAAATATATTATTTTCCAAGATATTTTTATATAAATAATTTTAATAACATTTTAACATGAATATAAAAAGCAACAAAGCCCAAGAAATAATATATCTAATTAACAACCCATTTCTATTGCAATGACAGCAACTAAATATAAAACTTTCTATGTATGAAATATTGTACATTGATATAGATATAAAAAAAAAATCTCGCCATTAAAAGGTCAAATACAAGATTATTTAAAAACGAAGAGTTAAAATTAATTATAAACCCTTTTCATCATAAAGATATAAAAATGGCAAAGGGTTTGTCACCGACGGCCATTCTAACAGGTGGTTTATCAGTTGCTGTTTTGTTCCCGCCAACCGCACTTTGAGATATTTAACTTGGAACACCTGTTCCAAGCTAATGCCAGGAAATGTTACTTATTACGTAATATTTTATAGCCCATTGTCAGGAGTACAGCTATAATACCTTCAGGAGACGTTGAAGAATTTATCTGGGTCATTATTTACACATTCTAACCGCTTATGTTTATATAACATGTAAAGCTTGTTTAGAGAGGTTTGCAATAGCAAATTTGAGAAGGCTACACTACAACTGAAATATATACCCTCGTACTCGAGAACCAAAAAAGTACACAATCTATTTACTATTCCTATATGACCAATGGATCTCACAATATATGCTAAGATAAAAGTGGATTTTTTTTTTTAATCTTTGTCATTCTCTTTTATTTACGATTTTAAACCCATTACATCTTCGGATATTTACCGACAGAGTATAGGTCTATATCATTTCTCATTCCAGGAAATTGATTTCAATTTGAGAAATCTTTTTTTTTTTTTTTTCAGATGTTATCAAATTCTTTCAGTTTATTTTATGAATTATTTTACTACAAACGGTTAGCGTTAGGTTAAGTTATTAAAATACTGAAAATTTCAAAAATCTTTTTTGATTAATCGGCATTTGAGTAAGCACTCTCTGACTATTTTCAGACCAGTATAAAACCTAACTACTATTAAAGAGCACATTGACATCATGGGTAATACGAAATCGTTATAGTTATTTTTGAGAAAAAGTGTAAAATATAAGACATAAAGTGAGACTATCTTTACGTCAATTTTAGCGTAAAATTAAATGAAAACATGTGATGTTGCCTACCTAATTTACGCAATTGTTAGACAATACACGCAATACAGACTTTTAGCAAAACTTGAATACAAGGAGACCATATAACGTAAATTGCCATTGAATATTCTGATTCGGAATTTTTACTTTAAATATAGGCGAGTGAAAGTAAACAAGACAATTAAATTTATGAAATTCCAATCCCATAATCTCAATCAGATGAGATAATACTTGTTTTCGGCTCATCAAAGAACAATAAACTCCTAAACAGGAACTAATACATTCAGGGGTCCCTCAAGGAGTCATTACAATGCTGTAATATATCATAGAGGCCGTTTTGAAAAATCAAATTAGCATAGGTAGGGAGAAGAGAGAGAGGGAGAGAGAGAGAGAGAGAGAGAGAGAGAGAGAG